>NC_085996.1:37537021-37837021 GCF_030014385.1 Trichomycterus rosablanca
AAGGCGAAGGATAATGGAGATTGCTGCGTGACTTACCATATAGAAGCACTTTGTAGTTCTACAATTACTGACTGTAGTCCATCTGTTTCTCTACATGCTTTTTAACCTGCTTTCACTCTCTTCTTCAATGGTCAGGAGTAGGTATTATTTAGGTGGTGGATCATTCTCAGCACTGCAGTGACACTGACATGGTGGTGGTGTGTTAGTGTGTGTTGTGCTGGTATGAGTGGATCAGACACAGCAGCGCTGCTGGAGTTTTTAAATACCATGTCCACTCACTGTCCACACTACCTAGTTGGTCCACCTTGTAGAGGTGAAGTCAGAGACGATCGCTCATCTATTGCTGCTGTTTGAGTCGGTCATCTTCTAGACCTTCATCAGTGGTCAAAGGACTCTGCCCACGGGGCGCTGTTGGCTGGATATTTTTTTGGTTGGTGGACTATTCTCATTCCAGCAGTGACAGTGAGGTGTTTAAAAACTCCAGCAGCGCTGCTGTGTCTGATCCACTCATACCAACACAACACACACTAACACACCACCACCATGTCAGTGTCACTGCAGTGCTGAGAATGATCCACCACCTAAATAATACCTGCTCTGTGGTGGTCCTGTGGGGGTCCTGACCATTGAAGAACAGCATGAAAGGGGGCTAACAAAGTATGTAGAGAAACAGATGGAACTACAAAGTGCTTCTATATGGTAAGTGGAGCTGATAAAATGGACAGTGAGGTGGTTTTAATGTTATGCCTTGTCGGTGTACATGCTGATACTGTATATATGGAAGCTCAGTAATCAGATTCACTTAGAAAGGTTAGTATTAACCAAGAGGGTCGGACTAATTACCCAGATGGAAATGATTCCACAAATTGACGACTCCACCTTCATCCTGTTCTTGCCTCTCATACCCCCCACACGTCCTGACATTTCCCCCCTCGGCTGTACCGGACCACTCGTAGGCTATCTGACATTTGCTGTCCAATTCTCAGCTCTCCTCATTAAGGACCGGTGTGTGAGTTCCCACTCTTCCATTCTTCATGTTTTCACGTCTACTGTGTGGTTCCTAATGACCTCCATCATGAACATTCCCACAGCGATCAATTTACTGTCATTACTGAGGTTCTCGCTCTGGAATGACTTTTTCATCATCTCTCAATCACTTCCTTGTTCTGGTCATTAACAGACACAGTAAAGGTCACTGGCTGTCAATACGAGGCCAAGAGTCGCCAAAAGGGTGCAGATATAAACTCACTTGTGTTCTATTAAACAGGCATTTACACCGATCATGCATAACATTAAAACCACCTCCTTGTTTCTACACTCACTGTCCATTTTATCAGCCGTCATTCTACCGCCAGTGTTGCTTTATGGAAATGAAACTGCTGTTGGATTAATTTTGTGCATCTGCTAGCAACGGACGTGGCTGAACAGCCTAATCTACCAATACTTTCGGCCATGTATTGTAATCTGAAACGAAGCCCATTTCATGCAAAGCCCATCTGTTTATTCAGTCCTCCTCTCTCTCTCCTTCTCGTTCTATCTCGCTCTCTCTCTTTTTTTTTCCTTTCTCCTGCGAGGGGAGACGAAGCCGCGTTTTCCGGATCTGATTGCAATTCCACACGCTGATAAAACAATCAGCAGTCTGGTGTTCGTCCAGGCTAATGAAAAACCGACGCGGCGGCAGAAGGTGGACCGTGAGACAGTCCTGTAGCTTTGTTGTCAGGTGTTAAACCGCGTGTAATCATCCATCACTCTTATAATTAGCTGCTGATTAAAGTGGATGCTCGGACCCGTCGACGTGTCATTAGGGGGAAAAAAGGCCTGCGTAGCAGCGGGGCGGTTCTGATAACAGATCGGGCTGAACGAGACTGCAGTGGGCCGAGATGAAATGCAGAACTGTGACTGCGTGGATCTGCTACCATCTGAATCACTTTAGATCATCTGAATTTACTGTATGTAAAATGTTTTATGTGGGTGGAGAAGCGAGCAGTTTTTTTTTCACTGTTTATAATGTTTTATAAAGTGCTGTCGCCTCACAGCAAGAAGGTCCTGGGTTCGACTCCCAGGTAGAACATTCCGGGTCCTTTCTGTGTAGAGTTTGCATGTTCTCCCCGTGTCTGTGTGGGTTTCCTCCAGGAGCTCCGGTTTCCTCCCGCAGTAAAAGACGTGCAAGTGAGGTGAATTGCTGCGAGGCCCAACAGTGGCAGCCTGGCAGAGGTGGGGGTCTGAAACAGGGACCATCTGTTTACTAGTCCAGTATTAAAACCTCTGAGCTACCACTGTCTAAATCAGAGCTTGAGATGTGATATTCGATCTTCAGGTTGGGGGAATGTGTATACAGTGTACAGATATAAATAAAAAAATGACATTTTAAAACACTATTTGTGAGGACAGGCTGTATGCAGAGCTTTGCTGCTTGAGATGTTTTCAGACAGCAGTGGAGAGGAGACCAAGACCCTGAGACGCAAAAAGTGTTTTGATTAACAGGGAAAGAGAAACTGTATGACCTTTAGAAAGTCATTCACCTGAGAAATAACTGAGATTTTCACCTCAATCTGTGAATAGTTGTGAATAGATTACAAATCTTATACAGTACTTATACAGTACAGTACAGTACAAATCTTATACTTGACTTACGAATTTAATTGTTTCCAAAGTTCTGTTCTTAAGTCAAAGTGTTCGTTAGTTAAACCTATTTTTCCCATAAGAAATAATGTAAATAGAATTAATCCGTGCCAGACCTCCCAAACCCCCCCCCCTTACCCCTAACCTTTCTAATGTATTAAATGCTCTTTTTTGTTTTAAATACAAGTATATTTTCCCTTAATCTTAAATTATAGAATAAACATTGCTGTAATAAATAATAATAAACAACAATACACAGTAGTACTGTACATAAAACACATACATCACATTTCAGTACAGTACGTGTGCTGTACCATACACCATAATACATTTCCTTCTTTTTATATAAAATGTATCTTCCAGAAACAACAATAACTCTCATATTTCTCTATTATTTCCTTCTTTATTTCAGTAGTGTTATATTTTGTAGGTGTAATTGCACGAAAGAAAGAATACTTTACTGAGTCGAATTCCTTCTTCTCTCTCACTTACTGTCCCCTCACAACGAATAACAATAGATTGTTTTATGTTCTCATCACTACGCTTTCTCTGCACCTTCTTTGGGGACATTTTGATATAGAATTTTACAAAATATAAAAAAAACACCGAAAAAAACACAGCCCGCTGTCCGAATGTTTGCTCACTGTATATACTGTATATACAGGGGTTGGACAAAATAACTGAAACACCTGATTTTAGACCACAATAATTTATTAGTATGGTGTAGGGCCTCCTTTTGCGGCCAATACAGCGTCAGTTCGTCTTGGAAATGACATATACAAGTCCTGCACAGTGGTCAGAGGGATTTTAAGCCATTCTTCTGGCAGGATAGTGGCCAGGTCACTACGTGATGCTGGTGGAGGAAAATGTTTCCTGACTCGCTTCTCCAAAACACCCCAAAGTGGCTCAATAATATTTAGATCTGGTGACTGTGCAGGCCATGGGAGATGTTCAACTTCACTTTCATGTTCATCAAACCAATCTTTCACCAGTCTTGCTGTGTGTATTGGTGCATTGTCATCCTGATACACGGCACCGCCATTGGATGCACATGGTCCTCCAGAATGGTTCGGTAGTCCTTGGCAGTGACGCGCCCATCTAGCACAAGTATTGGGCCAAGGGAATGCCATGATATGGCAGCCCAAACCATCACTGATCCACCCCCATGCTTCACTCTGGGCATGCAACAGTCTGGGTGGTACGCTTCTTTGGGGCTTCTCCACACCGTAACTCTCCCGGATGTGGGGAAAACAGTAAAGGTGGACTCATCAGAGAACAATACATGTTTCACATTGTCCACAGCCCAAGATTTGCGCTCCTTGCACCATTGAAACCGACGTTTGGCATTGGCACGAGTGACCAAAGGTTTGGCTATAGCAGCCCGGCCGTGTATATCGACCCTGTGGAGCTCCCGACGGACAGTTCTGGTGGAAACAGGAGAGTCGAGGTGCACATTTAATTCTGCCGTGATTTGGGCAGCCGTGGTTTTATGTTTTTTGGATACAATCCGGGTTAGCACCCGAACATCCCTTTCAGACAGCTTCCTCTTGCGTCCACAGTTAATCCTGTTGGATGTGGTTTGTCCTTCTTGGTGGTATGCTGACATTACCCTGGATACCGTGGCTCTTGATACATCACAAAGACTTGCTGTCTTGGTCACAGATGCGCCAGCAAGACGTGCACCAACAATTTGTCCTCTTTTGAACTCTGGTATGTCACCCATAATGTTGTGTGCATTGCAATATTTTGAGCAAAACTGTGCTCTTACCCTGCTAATTGAACCTTCACACTCTGCTCTTACTGGTGCAATGTGCAATTAATGAAGATTGGCCACCAGACTGGTCCAATTTAGCCATGAATCCTACCACACTAAAATGACAGGTGTTTCAGTTATTTTGTCCAACCCCTGTATATATACGTATATATATATATATATATATATATATATATATATACGTATATATATATATATATATATATATATATATATATATATACAGAGAGAGAGAGAGAGAGAGAGATTGCTCGTAACCCGAAATGTTTGTATGGTAAACCGTTCGTAACTCAAGGGTCGACTGTAGTTACATTTTATTCAATACACAATGGCTGACATCTATATAAAATACAAGAAAAAATGCACTTTTTATCCACTGTATGGCCACATAAAACGATTAGCTTGTTGGACATCCCATTTTAAAATGATGGATGTTAGTACGAAGGTCCTTTTGCATACATACCTGCTTCCAATTTTTTAGAAAGGCTTTAGTCTCGAAATGAGAAGCACATGTGTATATTCTGTCTAAATATTCTGTGGGATGCATTGGAATGTGGATTGTGTGCCAGGCCTTCTCACCTAACATCAGTGCCTATTCTTGCTAATTTGCTAATACTTTTTAGTGAATGGGCACAAATTCCCACAGACGCACTCTAAAGTCTTTTATAAAGACTCTGTATGGTAAGAAAAGCGTCAGGAAAAAGTGTGTAAACAGAGAGACGCTTCACTACAGAGCTGAAGCTGCTTCTACTGTCAGAGAAACCTGAGCGCCACCCAGTGGAAAAATCTTCTATTACAGCTAAGATATTAATAACACCAGCTGGGTCACTTGTACGATAAACCCACAGTGATGTTCAACGTTTCTCGTCATAAATTGTACAGTATATATATATATACAAACTTGATCCTCTGATCATCTTTACTCATCAGAGACTTTCAGCCTTTCCTGGATGCTGCTTTTGTACCAAACCATGATTACAATCACCTGTTTGGAATCACATAATTATTTAGTTTTTTCACCTCATTACTAGCCCTAAATTGCTCCCGTCCCAACTTTTTTTGGAATGTGTTGCAGGCCTGAAATGCAGGAATGGATGTTTAGTAATAAATGAAATGAAGTTGAGCAGATAAAACATGAAATATCTCAGGTTCATCCTGTCTGACATCAAATAAAAGTCAAAGTAAATGTAAGAAACTCTGTGTTTTTATTTTATTTGCATTTTCCATGCTGTCCCAACTTTTTCTGATTTGAGGTTGTAGATAAAGGTTTAAAATAAAGTGCTGTGTACATACTGTTGTCCACGTGATGTACTTCTGCATGAATGGGCGGGTGTGTATGTGGTGTTATGGTTTGACCCGTCCTGGTACAGATGTGTGAAAGCTCTGAATGACTCGGCTCTACCCGCCGCTTATCAGTCAGGCCTGGGAAAAGGGAAGCCATTAAGGTTCCAGAGAGCAGGGCTTGCTCGAATAGGAAGCCCTGTCACATAAACACAACACTGGCGCTCCGCCTCGTTCCCATGACCCACAATAACTCCACATGATGTTAGTGCACCGTCCAGCACCTGTAATACCGTACACACACACCTGCGTCGGGTTCAGGTCAACTCGGTTCCACTTTTTCTGTTATCTTACTGTGCGTTTACTGCTTATTATTGGAGTATCGTTCACCAGGTACTCTCAACCATGGTTTTCTTCAAGGATACCAGTGTAAATTTGAGCCCACAATAGGCTACAGCACTTGGTTCCTGTACAGGTTCCTGTATATGTTTACTCGGAAATTCTTTGCCTGACATTTTCAACACTCTTTTCACTTCCCAGAGTGAAATCATAACAAGAACTCCATGTATTATAATGTTGATGGTGTTGGGTCTGAATGTCCAACAAGCTCATACTCCACATTTCTGTGTCCACATACTTTTGGCTACATAAGGAATACCAAGGATCACTGCAACTGTTCTTTTACTGTGACAAAATAATCGTCTCACACTCCTGTGTCCAAAAAAAGGAATTTAATTGTATTGTTTATTTATTTCCAATAATATACATTCTGTGATTCAGACTCTGTGCTATGACTTCTTAATTCTTTGATTGTTTTAATGACTGACTATAGATGGTGACTTCTCTGTGCCCATATAATCTGAGCTGGTTTGACTTCACAAACAAACAGCAGGACGAAAATCCAAACTGTCATCTTGAAGAACAGAAACTTAACTAGTCAGATGTAATCCAGGAACCGTTAAAAACACTGTCCACAGTCGAGCAAGCTCAAGGGTGCAAAAGCTACAATGCAAGGAAGATGCACCTGCTCCTAAATTACAATCTTACAGCTTGATTTAAAGCCTATGACGATGGAAAGCTTAATTGACAGTGGGCAGTAGGGGGTGCTGGAGCCTATCCCAGCTTTTCAATGAGCGCAAGGCACACAGTAACACCCTGGAAGGGGTGCCCGTCCTTGGCAGGGCAGACACACATACACACACATACACACACCCATTCACCTATAGGGCAATTTAGTCTGACTGCATGTTTTTGGACTGTGGGAGGAAACCGTAGCTCCCGGAGGGAACCCACACAGACATGAGGAGAACATGCAAACTCTACACAGAAAGGACCCAGACCGCCCCGCCTGGAGATCGAACACAGGGTCTTCTTGCTGTGAGGCAACAGTGCTACCCACCGTGCCACCCTTGTTATATATTTATGGGAATAAATGGCACAAAATACTACACCCAGGTAGCGTAAGTTAAAATATTATAGATTAAATATTATAGTAAAAGTGTTATGGCAGAGGTTTCAACCTTGGGGTCACAACTTAAGATGCAGATGAAGTCACATGAGCTTTTTATAAAATAGTTCATATGAAGTTCGGGGCAGACCTTATTTTTCTTTTAGATAATAATACAAATACAAATAAAGTAAGTAAGTAAGTAAGTAAAGAAGGTGCATTTATACAGCATATGGTATGTAACAGAAAAACAGTATGTGCAAATTGTGCATCTGGTACATGTAATAGAAGCAGTAGTGTATCTATTCTTATAAACAATATATACAGATATATAAGAATAAATATAGGAATAAGGATATTGCTATAGTTATAAATATATACAATGTAAATATTTATATTTATATATATATATATATAATAGAATATGACTATAGACTGTGTATCAGATAGAATATATCAGACATAGGTATGGATGAGTATAATAGTGGTAATATACGGATAATAATAATAGCAATATATGTAAATAAAATACTATAGATTATAACCGATATATACATACAGGTATGAATACAAGAATTTAAATATCAAGAAGGAATATGTAGTCCTGGAAATGGCGGTACTAATGTGTGTTTGAGTTTGTGTTTGATTGTGTTGTGTGTGTTTGATTATCAATAGTTGATAACTTTAAATCTAAAGAATTTAATACATAAATTAATTCACTATTGTCAATATAATTAATTAATTCATGTATTCATTAATTCATTTGGTGGAGACATCAGGAGGAAAACAATAATTTGTTAAAGCTCAGTCTGTAACACGCATGTAAGGTGACAGTATTAATCATATAGAGTTATACACTGGATGTCCATAGGAGGGCAGTAGAGCACCTGCAATACTTTATTATTCCCTGTAGCTGACATGATAGATTGAAGTACACAATGAGTATTAAGACAGGGGTGTCCAGATTTTTCTGGTTGGGGGCCAAATGGAGTGAAAAATAGGCAAACACTGTAATAAAACAAATAAAAACATAACAGAGCTACTTGATTACTAACAATTCCACTTAATTTTTATTTGAGTGACTGATGAACTATAGTCCACAGTGTCGTGTAAACTAAGATTTTACAGATTTCACTCACCAGTTTATAATCCTAATGAGAAAATTATTAGACTTCTTTAAATGAAACATACCCAACTTCATAAGAGCCGTCTCAGTGAACACAAACCTGACTGGAAGTCATAACATTATTCATTTACTTTGCTTGAGTTGAGTGAAGACAATTTTCTCATTAAATTTACCTATAAATCAAAGATTAAAAATAGGTCTGTAATCATTATGGATAGAGGCTAAACACAGAAGGTTCAGCTGCCCATGAAAGACACCTAAAAAACGAGACATTAGGTCTATTTCCTCGGCAGATCGTGATCTGTATTATTAATTTGGCACAGTTTTTACGCCGGATGCCCTTCCTGACACGACCCTCCCTATTTATCCGGGCTTGGAACCGGCACTACAATGCACTGGCTTATGCATCCCAGCGGCCGGGTACCTATAGGACTATAGAGGAATTCAGTGTCTCCAATTACACTGGCTGCACATTTTTAGACTGTGTGAGGAAACCGGAACACCCGGAGGAAACCCACGCAGACATGGTGAGAACATGCAAACTCCGCACAGAAAGGGCTCGGACCGCCCCACCTGGGGATCGAACCCAGGACCTTCTTGCTGTGAGGCGACAGTGCTTTTCGCCCAAAAAAAACGAGCCATTCGGTATTTGCAGCGAATCAACTGCTAGACAGCTGAGGATTTTTTTAAAGGCTACTTGGCAAACATCAAAAGGAAATGAAAAATGACTAGATTGTGGAAAGTGCCCAAATAAAGGTTAATGTGTTTACATAGCTGCTGATACACTGACTCAAATCCTATAAAAATATTTTAACATAGCTAGGATATCAGAGAGACCCTTATAACCTTCAGAAAGTGAAAACAGTTTACTAAGAGATCAAAATTGGCAAATAGAGCCACAGTGATAACAAAAGCTGTTTTTCTCTGTATTAAAAAACAAATAAATTTATGTGGTAGCGCAGTGATTAAAGTAATGGACTAGTAATCTAAAAGTCGCTGGTTTAAGCCCCACCACTGCCAGCTTGCCACTGTTAGGCCCCTATAACAAGGCCCTTAACCCTCAATTGCTTAAATTGTATTCAGTCATAATTATAAGTCACTACTACTGACTTGTTTTATAGGCGCACAGAAGCAAGAAGGTCCTGGGTTCGATCCCCAGGTGGGGCGGTCCGGGTCCTTTCTGTGTGGAGTTTGCATGTTCTCCCGTGTCTGTGTGGGTTTCCTCTGGGAGCTCCGGTTTCCTCCCCACAGTCCAAAGACGTGCAAGTGAGGTGAACTGGAGAAACTAAATTGTCCTGAATCATGTGTAATCATTTACTACCGTTCCTGTCATGAATGTAACCAAAGTGTAAAACATGACGTTAAAATCCTAATAAACAAACAAACAAACAATATAGGCGCACAGATTAGTTCTTTATTTGGGATTTTAATAAATCAGGGCTGTAACGTTAACACAAGAGGCAGAAATCTGAAAGTCATGAAATTAAACAGTGTGTATTAACAGTGTGAGTTTGGCGGTCTGGTGTTTGGGAAATCGTGGGGGTAGGAGGGCTTCCCAGAGAAGGCATGAGGGGGGGACTGAGTGGGAGGAATGAAACGGTTCCCAAGGCAACATGCGGCCGAGCCCCTGAAGATGATGCTTAAGCAATCGCTTATCAGAAGTAAAAGCTGGAGAGAGTGAAAGCAGATAACCACCGGGGGTCTGTACATGGTCAAACCAATTTTGATAGAATTTTTATATTCCCTTTATATAATTCTAGTTTTGAAGCACTTCAGAGAAGCTTTGGCAGTATGTGTGACGCTCAGCCACAAACAGCCTGGGAAAGGTTTTTATGTAGGATTACCCTACAGCCCTGACCAGTTCTCCAGTCCCTACTAACAAAAAACATCCCTACAACATCATGTCACTTGGTTTCTCATTTCTCAATTTTGGTTTCATCAGACACTGATCAGCCATAACATTAAAACCATTAAATCCTTGTTTCTACACTCACTGTCTATTTTATCAGCTCCACTTACCGTATAGAAGCACTTGTTTCTCTGCATGCTTTGCTAGCCCCCTTTCATGCTGTTCTTCAATGGTCAGGACCCCCACAGGACCACCACAGAGCAGGTATTATTTAGGTGGTGGATCATTCTCAGCACTGCAGTGACACTGACATGGTGGTGGTGTGTTAGTGTGTGTTGTTCTGGTATGAGTGGATCAGACACAGCAGCACTGCTGGAGTTTTAAAACACCTCACTGTCACTGCTTGACTGAGAATAGTCCACCAACCAAAAATATACAGCCAACAGCGCCCCGTGGGCAGCGTCCTGTGACCACTGATGAAGGTCTAGAAGATGACCGACTCAAACAGCAGCAATAGATGAGCGATCGTCTCTGACTTTACATCTACAAGGTGGACCAACTAGGTAGGAGTGTCTAATAGAGTGGACAGTGAGTGGACACGGTATTTAAAAACTCCAGCAGCGCTGCTGTGTCTGATCCGCTCATACCAGCACAACACACACTAACACACCACCCATATGTCAGTGTCACTGCAGTGCTGAGAATGATCCACCACCTAAATAATACCTGCTCTGTAGTGGTCCTGTGGGGGTCCTGACCATTGAAGAACAGCATGAAAGGGGGCTAGCAAAGCATGCAGAGAAACAGATGGACTACAGTCAGTAATTGTAGAACTACAAAGTGCTTCTATATGGTATAGAAACAAGGAGTGTAGAAACAAGGAGGTGGTTTTAATGCTATGGCTGATCAGTGTATGTAGTCACTATTCTGGATCTGCTTGGGCTCTTTCTAACAGTCACAGCATCTTTTTTTGAGTCTCCAATAGTGGGTTGCAACTTTTTTTTTAGTGGTTCTAAGTCAAGTCTTCCCTTTGTTTTTGTTTTTTTTACGTTTTGTTGTGTTTCTAGTTTCCCTACACTGATTTCTGAGGATTCCTGAGGAGCTGCGTCACTCCCTTCTTTATTCCTTGGCATGTTTCTTACTCTGAGTAATTCTCTCTTTCTGTCATGGTAGAGTATCAAAGCCAAACGCTCCACCACCCGGGTTTGAGGCCTGCTTAATGTCTAATTTGTGTATCTATTCCTTAAATTGGCTTTCTATTTTGTTAATTCAATCCTTACTTAGGCTACAGCTATAAGTTTTGTCCAGCTAGGGCTTGTGTCCAGCAGGAGGCCTCATCTATAAAGCTGCGACTTGTTTTTGCACCCACCCTGTTTAAAGATGGGATCTCTTGTTGACCGATGCTGGGAGACCTCCCAAACTCCTCCCAAACCCCCCCACCACCCTGCCGAAGCCTTTCGTCCCACCCACCTCCTTGAAGACCTTTGCATTTCCCGTTAGTCAAAATAACGAAGGAACAACGAGCTGGGCTTCCTGTTTCTCAGGCTGGCAAGGAAGGAACCGGCCGTCTGCTCACACATTGCTTACTTGTTCCTCCGTCCTGCGCTCTGTGTTACACCAGAGATTCACATCCACCTGCTCTGAAATAATAATATAATTTAAGTTTTAAATAACTGTAAAAGGACTAAGTATAAATCTAACTAAGTGGTGACATGTCTCAGATATTTTGTTTCTCTTGAATGAGGTGAATAATCATATTTTTGTTGAGTAAATGATCGAACATTCTCTGCATAACTGTGTGGGTTCGTTCTTCCATCATAGTCACTCATAGCTGATGTTTGCCAGCTTTTATAATTTGTAAAAACTGTTTCACATTATTTGTGTATGGATGGAATTATTATTTTTCTCTGGGAAAACACTGAATAGGACTGCACATTCCACATCCGTCATCATACCCCGGGGTGGATGTAGGGGCAGGATGGATGCCCCCCATCATGTGCCCACTAACATTTATGGACAGGCTAAATTTACAGACTGTTTGTCTCTTGTTTCCGATGTTTATCAGGAAGAAACCGGACACGCAGTGGGTTCTTCTGAAGGTTCAAAACAGGTATAGAGAGAGGCCTTGAGCGCTGGCAGGATGCAGCGCTGATGAAGTGCGTAAAGGTTGTTGTCAAATAAAGGCACTGAGTGAAGCTCTGGTTCTTAGGAAGTATTTACAGACGAACTATAAAAAAGACGTATTTAAATAAACCAGATCTTTACATAGAGCATTTTTTATAAGATTTACAAGGTGGCCTATGTAGCAGTTATAACAATGGTATTACTAGTAATACTTATCATACTGCTACTACTACTACAAATATTATTATTATTATTATTATTTATTTTATGTAAGTAGTAATGAGCAGAAATAATAGCATTAATTATAGTTAGTATATAGCAGTAGTATTAATTTTTTTTTTTGTATTTGTTATAGTACTAGCTGTAACTAAATAGCAGTAGTAAGTTAAATACATATAATAGATGTTAGATTTACTATAAAGAATGATAGCCTGATATATGTACTTACTTTATTTCCATGGGAACATTACTAGAGAAAAGAGAAATACTAGTAGTTCTAGTAGTAATAGCAGAAGTAGCTGTGGTAATAAAAGCAGCAGTAGCTTTAGAAACAGTAGTTGTAGTAGAAGTAGCGATAATAATAGTAATAGCAGCAGCTTTTGTGGTGACAATACAGTAGTATTAACAGCAGTAGCAACTGTAGAGGTAATAGCAGTCACAGCTAGTAGTACTAGTAGTGGTGGTTATAAGAGTACTCGCAGCTGTACTGGTAGCAGTCATGGTATTAACAGTAGCAGCTTGTACCACTAAGAGTATTTGGTTTGGATTGGCAAAGTAATTAGGGGGTAGGGGTTTGAATATTGACAAATGCATCAATAATACAGCTATGCTGTTAAACTTTAATAAATAAAAAAAAGCTACTCTATAACAAGACAACTAACAAATGCATTGATGGTCAGATAATCATATTCCCTTCTATTCAGCATTCAGCCCTAAGCAGTAATCACAACAAATAAAACAGTTAATCAGTAGAGCTATTTCGACGGAATGTGGCGCCATCACAGCATTACAATAATCTCTAAGGCGGCACGGTGGCTAAGTGGGTAGCACTGTCGCCTCACAGCAAGAAAGTCCTGGGTTCGTTCCCCAGGTTGGGTGGTCTGGGTCCTTTCTGTTTGGAGTTTGCATGTTCTCCCGGTGTCCACATGGGTTTCCTCCGGGTGCTCCGGTTTCCTCCCACAGTCCAAAGACATTCAAGTGAGGTGAATTGGAGACACTAAATTGTCCAATACTTGTGAACTGATGAATCTTGTGTAGTGAGTAACTACCGTTCCTGACATGAATGTAACCAAAGTGTAAAACATGACGTTAAAATCCTAATAAACAAACAAACAATCACCTCTATGTTAGTACACACATTAGGAAATGTTTACACTGTTTCAGAATCAGGGAAAGACTTTTTAACAAGACAGATGTGCCGCAGTCCATCGATCTATAGACGCTGTGATGCTTCGTGGTGTGAAATGCAGCAGTAGCAGCATATTCTGTTTTACCCGATCTCACAAAATAGTTCATTTACCTGACAAACTGCACTTTTGTGTTTTGCTAAACTAGCACCTTTATTGGACACTTTGCTGGTCATACATTCTGCTTCCTAAGGATCCCGACTGAGACTAAAATGCAAAAAAAAAAATTGTAATTCGTCTGTGAATTTTTTATTTGCTCTTGGGCTTCTTTAAGAGAAGTGTGAAAAGGTGGGATCTAAAGAGAAAAGTGAAAGGTGCAAAAACATGCAAAGAATAGCGCACACAGACTACAAAAGCCGAATACTGGACACACTTTAGGTCCAAAAAAGAGGACATGTCCGGGAAAAAGAGGACATATGGTCACCCTAAGCTATAGTACCAGTAATAGTAATAGCAATAGCAGCTGTACTAGTAGCAGCTGTGGCACTGATGGTAATTAGAGTAATAGCAGCAGTTGTAGCAGCTATAGTAGTAGTAATGTAATATAGCAGTATGAGCTAAACTAGTAATAAATGTAATAGTAATGTCTGTAGTACTAATAATAGTAGTCATAGTACATTCATTCATTCATGCATTTATTTTCTTATCCGCTTATGCAGTTAGAGTCGGTGCTGGAGCCTATCCCAGCTTTTCAACGGGCGCAAGGGCCAGTCCATCGCAGGGCAGACACACATACACACATTACCACACACACACCCATTCACTTATAGGGCAATTCAGTGTCTCCAATTAACCTGACTGCATGTTTTTGGACTGTGGGAGAAAACCGGAGCTCCCGGAGGAAACCCACGCAGACACAGGGAGAACATGCAAACTCCGCACAGAAAGGACCCGGACCTTCTTGCTGTGAGGCGACAGTGCTACCCACCGAGCCACCGTGCTGCCCTAGTCATAGTACATGTATAAGTAATATAGTAGTAATAGTGGTAGTGGTGTGATGGTGGTACTGGTAATAACAGTATTAAGTGCAATAGTAGTTGTGGTACCAAATTGTTTTATGTCATGAACTTGCATGTTTGGTAATAAAGCTTTATAACTGGAAAGCCGTAGCCTAGTGGTTAGGGTAGTAATCAGAAGATCGCTGGTTCAAGCCCCACCACTGCCAGGTTGCTGCTGTTGGGCCCTTGAGCAAGGCCCTTAACACTCAATTGCTCAAACTGTATACTGTAACTGTACTGTAAGTCGCTTTGGATAAAGGCGTCTGCTAAATGCTGAAAACGTAAATAACTGCTTTATTGCACTTGTTTGCATTCATCATCCTAGCATGCCTACAGTCAGGTATCAGGACTATCTGAGGAGTAGGAGACTCACTAGAGTGAGACGCCGTTACTCGCAGTTAATGAATAATTTATACAACAAACATGTTCACGGAGTGTGATCAACCTCAAAATGAATGTTATATGGCCATTGTTTGTTTACTTCTCACCACAATCGCTCCGAGGCTGGGCACCCGATGGGAAGCCTGGCTCTGCGTTTTGTCCCAACAATAGTGGCATTTAATATGACCCACCTGTTTCTAGGCAACCATCAAACTTACCGGAGCGGCGTTGGATTACGAATCGTTTCATAATTAATTGGACGTTATGAATAATGAATCGTAGAGAGGGGCTAATTTACAGCGTGGAGTAGTTCTTCCTACGATTTGCAGGCCCTAGTGCCTACTTACAGCCTCATTCACAGCTATCATCCGCCCCCATCTGAACGTGTGTAGTGGCAGCGGAATTTATTCTAGAGCCATCATCCCGCTGTGTGTTTGCTGAGTGTGTGAATGGATTATTTTACTGATTAGATAGTCGCCATGTGGGAATAACTGTGTTATGCTAGCTGGTTGTAAAAGCACCACATCGCATTACCACAAGCTGCCCACACACTGCCCACTCCATGGCTCACCCTGAAGAGTCTTTTACCAGGGTTGGATGAAATGATTTAAAAGTGCTCACTGCTGAATACTAGATACATACAGTATACATTACCCTATACTTAGTATAATAACGTACTGTATAATAGGATATCTAATTTAATATATAATATGATTATTTATAAAGTAAAAAGGTTTGGTATGTTTATACCACCAACAGCTGGAAAACCTGAATTAAAGCACCTATTACAGTTCAGGCATCAGTTTTAATCATAACATTATTCATTATTCAGACTTCTATTCTAATTCCATTATTAAGTATGTTTTATGATGTAAAGCTAAGGCTGTAAATCCAACAACACTGTACCTACTGTAAATCACTGCAGTCTAAAACAATTCCAAACAAATCACAACAGCTGCTGATTAAAGAAAAAGAGCTCAGAGGCATTTTGCAGTAAACATTTGTTGTGCTTGTTTTGTAGATTTGAAAAAAAAAAAACCTTGATAAATGTTTACAGGATTCCAAATTTATTTAAGCTTTGGAAGCTTTTCTGGACAAAAAGTGTGTGTTTCAATCATTCAGTCACAGCCGAATAATAAACATCAAAGTGTATGTAAACTTTTGACACAAAAATTTCAGCAAGATTATTAAAGTTCTATCTATTCGTATGTATGTTTAAAATCAGTTGGGCAGTTGTAGCCTAGTGGTTAAGGTAATGTAATCAAAAGGTTACTGGTTCAAGCCCTACCACTGTCAGCTTGCCACTGTTGGGCCCTTGAGCAAGGCCCTCGATTGCTTAAATAATCACAGTAATGTAAGTCGCTTTGGATAAAAGCGTCAGCTAAATGCCAAAAATGTAAATGTTCAGGCTTACCCCTTTAGTTTTTTGTTTGGTGTTAGATGTTCTTATATTCTTATTTCTTATATTATTATATATTTTTAGATTTTTATATTGTATTTTTGTATTACATTTTTTTTTTTGACATGTCAATTGTGAATTTCTGCTGTAACACTGCAATTTCCCATCGGAGATCAATAAAGTAATCAATCAATCAATTCATCTGTATATCTAGCTGCACGTAACATAAATCAGATGTTTGATACTGGTGTAAGACAGGGATCCACCATGAGCACCAATCCATCACAGGGCACAACACGTAACCATTCATTCAATCACACCTAGAGGTAATTTATTTATTTTATTAGGATGTTAACGTCATGTTTTACACATTCATGACAGAAACGGTAGTTACTCATTACACAAGATTCATCAGTTCACAAGTTTAATATCAAACAGTCGTGGACAGTTTTGTATCTCTAATTCACCTCACTTGCACGTCTTTGGACTGTGGGTGGAAACCGGAGCTCTTGAATGAAACCAACTCCATACAGAAAGGGCCCAGACTGCTCCACCTGGGAATTGAACCCTGGACCTTCTTGCCATGAGGTGACAGTGCTACCTTATACAGAACATTGTAATTTTCAACAAATAATAAGTAATCATGTGTTCCAGACTAAATACTATAATAGAATGCCTTTATTGTCATTGCACAGTGCACAACAACATTTTTGAGCATCTCCTTGACGTACATGTATGTACACACAGACATATATATATATATATACGTATATATACACATGTATTTACAGATAAACATATACACATCTAGATACAAAAATACAAATGTGTTGTTTTAAAGAACTTAAAAAAAAAAAAAGAAGGAGGTTATTGCACAGTCCCGATAAATTGCACATTATTTTCTAGGATGTAAAGTTTGATAGTTTAGTGTTTTTATAGCGGAGGGGTGAAAGCTTTTCAGGAGTCTGGAAGTGCGGGCCTTGATACTCCTATGGCGCCTACCAGGGGGCAACAAGGAGAACAGGTTGCAACAAGGGTGAAATGAGTCCTTAATAATGTTTGTGGCCCAGCGCAGGCATCGGGTTCTGTAAATGTTCTTTAGTATAAGTACTGTGTCTCTTTATTCCAAAGACAGTCTATAATTCCCACCACATAGCACAGAACCAAACACCCAAACTGCTGATTTATTAGCTTATGATCTGTAATTTGGGAGCTGAAGGCACAGCCTGCATTTTTTACTAATCCAGCCAAAGCTTTTATGACCGTTATATTTCCCTGTATGTGCCATCTGAGGCTCGTAATAAAAGCGCAGATGAGACAGACGCTGTCGCTGTCACTGTCACTGCTGTGTTATTGGACTGTGGGTGTACTTTACAAAGTGTCCAACAGAGGTCAGAGCTTCTGTCATAGTTTCATTTGGATTTCGTTAACTGGAATAAAATTAATGGCCTTTTATTTCTCATATATACACAATATAATATAATTCTATTTCTGCATATCCCAGCTCATTGCAAAGCTGGGGTCAGAGCGCAGGGTGAGCCATTGTACAGCGCCCTAACAGTGGCTGTATGGATGAGCCAGGATTCAAACCCACAACCTTTTGATTGATAGCCTGATGCCTATCCATCTACCCACTGTCCCAGGTTTCGGTGCAAATAGTCAGTGTTGTATGAGATGAACGAAGGGCGGCACAGTGGTTCGGTGGGTAGCACTGTCGCCTCACAGCAAGAAGGTCCTGGGTTTGACCCCAAGGCGGGGTGGTTTGGGTCCTTTCTGTGTAGAGTTTGCATGTTCTCCCCGTGTCTGTGTGGGTTTCCTCCGAGTGCTCCGGTTTCCTCCCACAGTCCAAAAACATGCAGTCAGGTTAATTGGAGACACTGAATTGTCCTATAGGTGAATGTGTGTCTGCCCTGTGATGGACTGGCACCCCGTCCAGGGTGTTACTGTGTGCCTTGCGCCCATTGAAAAGCTGGGATGGGCTCCAGCACCCCCGTGACCCTAACTGGATAAGCGGTTAAGAAAGTGAGTCAGAGTGAGAGTAAATGGACGAATGGTGAGCTGCTTGTAATGTCGATGTTTCTAGACTTTGAATGCATGGAAAGGAAAACTTTGGTTGCAGTGATGCGGAACAAGGAACTCATACGATTGTAAGACAAAAACTGATAGAAAGAAAACAGCGGCAGAGTTTTCCACAGCATTTTCCAGACTGGTAGCTTCTCCCCTCCCCCAAGAGTTCAGCCTCTGGGCTCGAGTGTTCTGGTCTTTGCCCAAACAGGCACAAGCAGATTGGGTGTCTATTCGCCATCAGGACTCACAGCATTTGGGGATATATGAGCCTGTGAAGAGGCAGGGCTTGGGGAGCAGGGCTTAGGTTCCATTTTCCAAGTCTTGAGAGCCAAGAGTCATTGGGGCCATGGTGGTGGAGATGGCTTAGTTAGTGTAATGGTAGTGCCAGGTCAGACTATCCACATGCATGTATCAGGGCTGGATGATAATATCAAATAAAAAATATGCCTACACAGAAACCAAAATCTATAGTAAAGGGCTGTGGAGCCGGAATTACTGCAAAAATAAAATGTATGATATTAATATATGGCTCTGAGAAACTAGTTCATTGTGTTTCTAACTGGCTTATCTGCACTTTCCTTACATAAGCCTGAGCAAGTTTAGAATGCAACCCCTCGTAAATTTAGTTCTCTTAATGCTTTGTTTATTCCAACACGACACCTTTATAACCCTGCTCATGAGTGCCAACATACCACTTGACAATATCACAATGAATATATTGGTCTATTTTTTAACCTACCTGCTTTAACCAGCATCACATTTACCCTGGCTGTATGAACAATGACAACCTGGCAGTGGTGGGTCTGGACCGGCAACCTTCTGATTACCAGTCCTGTACTTTAACCACTGAGCTACCACTGCCCACAAATACACCTTGATGAATTTATTGGTGTGGTTGCCTCCCTTACTGTGATCTTCACCTCATCAGTGAATATAATCGGCTTATGAATAGAGGTGATGAAGGTCTTTAATCATGAATTTGAAGACAGTGAGAGACCCACTTGGGTGCTGGTACAGAAAAAAGCCTTGATGCCCATCTTCCTCGAGTTCTGGGCAGAGGATCAAGACAAGCGAGACTTGTGGCTTGAAGGTTGTGTGGTACAGAGCGGGGTGTGATGAAATCTCTAGCTTGGGGCTGGTCCATTTTTGGCTTTGTACACAATTGTGGGTCAAAGATCTTGCTTAAGGGCCCAACAGTGGCAACCTGACCCAACCTTGTGGTGGGACTAGAACGAGTTTACCAGCTCAGTAACTTACCCACTGATACTGATTCACTTCATTTCTGTAGATATGAAACACGTATTGTGAATTTCTATTACTTTTTTATTAATTTCATTCTAAGTTCATCATTTTTCTTTTTAAAAGAAGAAAGTCACTCAGTGTTTCCAGTTTGACCACGTGTACCATTATGGGAACACTTGTGGTGATGAACATGTTGCAGCAACACTGTAGGAACGAGTTTATGTTTAACGTGTGTTTATTAAACATTGTGAGACGGCGCAGAGAACCTGAACCTGAGTAATAAACAATATTCATGTCAAAAAACCTCCACAAGATGAACTCATTAAATTAGTTCCAATATATTATTGAATGTAATTCAGTGGTACCCTGAAACTCAACGTCAGTTGGTTGTAGGACTAGCTTTGAGTTTTAAAGGTGATGAGTTTTAAGGTATTTTTTCCCATAAAGATATGGGAAACCTGTTAATGCGTGGAACTGCATATATTTCAGCCTAATGTAAAATAATGGGGGAAACCTACTTTATTGTTTCCTTATGCTTTTTAATCGTGGAGATGTTTGATCTTGGAATACCATATTTCATTCACTACCAGCGCATTCACATGAGAAGTGCCAAAACAGCTTTCGCACTGGTTGTGCCGTTATTTCCTATGAAGTGTGGTGGTGCACAAAGCTTAACGACGTCAACACTGAGTGAGGAATTTCATTAGTGGAGAAACTTATGAGCAGTAATAATAGAGAGAAGTTTGTTTATTTTAATACATTAAACCATGTTAAGCTTTATTTTAATGATAAGTGTTTTAGACTCTCGGAAAAGCTGATTCTGGTTCTTAGAATTTCTCAGAACCTCGAGCTGTAACACAAGATTAAAAGTGAAACAGTGAGAAAAATCCAGATAAACACAGATACATGTGGAGCTTTCATACTTACAGTATATTTGCACTTGACGACAGTTGCACACACGTTGAGTTTAAGGGTACACATTTCTTGACGAAGGGCATCAAGTTTCAAATATTTTGAGTTTAGGGGATGTTGCATTACAAGGTACCACTGTATTTTTCTAATTATTTTAATCCTCCAGTCTTGAATCCTTGATCATCTTCCTCCAGTCCTGTGTTCAGCGTTCAGGTTAAACAGGACTGGAGACAGAATGCAGCCTTGTCTAACTCCTTTGCTAATGTGGAACCAGTCCGTCCGTTTTCTGTCCTGACTGTGGCGTGTTGATCAGTGTAGCGATCCCTCATTAGAACGATGAGATGTTCTGGTATTCTGGCATTCCATCATGTACAGTCTTCACTGTAATCAGTTACTGACATGTTGACTTCCTTCTGGAATTCCTTGGCTTTTTTCCATAATCCAGCGTACATCTGTGTTGATATATCTGGTTCCTCTGGCTTTATGAGTCCTGCTTGCACATCTGGAAGTTCTCCTTCAATGTGTGGTTCTAGTCTGGTCTGGGTTGAATAATCTACAGCAGGAATTTTATTGCGAGTGATATGAGGGAGATTGTGTGATAATTTTCACTCGCCTGCTTGATTCCTTTCTTTGGTGTTGGGATATAAACGGATATCTTCCAATCTTCTGGCTGTTAAGTGATTTACCAGATTTGTTGGCATAATTTGGTCATAATCAAAGGGTTTTTTTTTTGGTCTAACTTTATCTCAAGCACTGAAAGCCCCACGCTGGATTTTTGGCTGTGCCAGTTGGTGGGGTGGGTGCTGCTTGTAAATTGCTGTACCCGGCTTGTTCTGGGCTTCTTGTTTTTTTCTCTTTTTCCAAGAACTTAGATGTCACAGACACCAGCTTTCTCTGGATTTTTGGCCACCTCTTATTTTCATTTTACCCTTTTTGTTTGTGGTTCATTAGCTACAGTATGATTCTAAGTGTCCTGATCCCATCCATTTGAATTGTTGTACCAGTGACTTTGGAGCGACCAGTTATATTCAGAATTTCATAAAGAGTCCCTGATTGCTTTGCCAGGACTGATTATACGATATTACATGATCTCTAATAAACTGGTTGTTCTGCTGGATCTGGATGTCTGCACATTATAAACCCAGTGTAAGTCTGTCACCAGGGACTAGACCATCCACCCTTCTGGTGTAGCCTGTGCTCTGCCAGCCCCTCTTACGCTGTTTTTCTTTCATGTTGTGGTGAGTGGGCCTGTTTTTCAGTGAATGGCAAGTGTGTGTGTGTGTGTGTGTGTGTGTGTTTGTTCAGGCACACGTTTGTAGTGAATGGAGGGGGGTTAAACAGGGAGGCAGTTTAATGACCACGCATTTTCCATCTGCTTTCATAACCTATTAATTAGAGCGCTGCTATCTGAGGGGTGCGCACCAACCCCCTTCTTTCTATTTTTCTCTCATCTTATCTGTGCCCCCCCCCCATTAATCCATTCCCCACATTTGCTATGTGTTATTGTTATTGAAATCTTTACATTTTTTATATATATATATACTGTATACTGTATATATATATACACCAACCAGGCATAACATTATGAGCACTGGCAGGTGAGGTGAATAACACTGATTATCTCTTCATCACGGCACCTGTTAGTGCGGGGGGGGATATATTAGGCAGCAAGTGAACATTTTATCCTCAGAGTTGATGTTAGAAGCAGGAAAAATGGGCGAGCGTGAGGATCTGAGCGAGTTTGACGAGGGTCAGATTGTGATGGCTAGACGACTGGGTCAGAGCATCTCCAAAACTGCAGCTCTTGTGGGGTGTGTCCCGGTCTGCAGTGGTCAGTATCTATCAAAAGTGGTCCAAGGAAGGAACAGTGATAAACCGGCGACAGGGTCATGGGCGGCCAAGGCTCATTGTTGCACGTGTGGTCTGATCCAACAGACGAGCTACTGTAGCTCAGATTGCTGAAGAAGTTAATGCTGGTTCTGATAGAAAGGTGTCAGAATACACAGAGCATCACAGTTGCAGGACTGTTTTGACAGCAAAAGGGGGATCAACACAATATTAGGAAGGTGGTCATAATGTTGTGCCTCATTGCTATATATATATATATATATATATATATATATATATATATATATATATATATATATATATATATATATATATATATAAATATATATATACCTGTTTTTAACTGCTCCCAGTAAAACACAACTTAACAACTTAAAAATTAGGATTGGTGACCACATACTTTTGGCAACATAGTGCATCCAACAATACTTTACCCTTTTTCCCTCTCTTTTTTATGTTCTGTCACATTTTTAATCCTTAACTTCTTACCGCAATATAATCTTTTATACCGTATTACCCAGCATGCTCTCACTCCCTCCGTCTTTATTTTCTCCCCATTCACCCCATACGTCATCCTACGTTCCAAATCCTCACATTTCTATTCCTCTTAAATCATCTTCCACTCTATTTGTTACTCTCTCTCGGTCACCTTCCACTCAATAGATAGAGAGGTAGATCTAACACTAGGTACTTCTGGTTCCTCAACAGAATTCATACATCATGAAGTCAGCGCTGGGTCTTCAAAGTGGTTCATCATGGAGTGTAAGTCAGCAGGGAAAGCCTCGAGCTCAGAACAAAGGTTCCTCTGACCAATAAAAATCAGGAAACACTTGTGATTATCTGTCATTCTCTCCACTTGTATCACCCACTTTTTACTCTTTCTTCAAGCTTTTTTTTTTTTTTTGACACTGGCTGGGTTTGTATTTACATTTTGCAAATGATGCGCTTGTCTGTAACATTGTGGAAAGAAAATATGCACGGATTTGTGTTCTCTGTGACTATTACTTAATAAAACACAATTAGGAAAAAAGACCACAGTAGTAGACTACAATACTTACTTGTGGTATTTGTGGGTTGTGTAAGTGAAGATCCAGGCTCTATATTAGGGCTGGGCGGTATGACGGTACATTCGGTATACTGGCTTTAATTCCTCATATGGTAGCAGATCATATAATATTGTTCACCGCTAAAAGTGCTATGGAGCGCTGTGCAGATTAAGTTAATAGCCAGGTAGCGTTTGCATGACAGTGTAAACAGATAAGAGAGGCTTCCTCAATATGGTGAAAATAATAAACAAAAACAGAAAACAGATGAAAGATGAAGAGAGGAAGACCAAATATGCACTGGAAAAACCTGCCAAAGAAATGAGGCATGTGGGCAGTTTAGCACAGACTAATAGATAGATAGATAGATAGATAGATAGATAGATTAGATAGATGGATGGATGGATAGACAGACAGACAGACACAGACAGACAGACAGACTGACTGACTGACAGATAGATAGATAGACAGATAGATAGATAGATAGATAGATAGATAGATAGATAGATAGATAGATAGATAGATAGATAGATAGATAGATAGATAGATAGATAGATAGATGTAGATTTATATATGACAAATAAAGGCATTCTATTCTATTTGATATTGGCTGCATTTCCACTGAAATTAATTTCAAATGCCAACGTCACTAAATATAAATGACTGTTTTCATCATGAAAATTTTTTTACATGATTAAAAACAAAAGACTACAGTACCCAAAGTGCACTGCTGCTGTTGTTGTGTCTTTATGAACAGACCGGTGGTGTAAGGGGTCTAACTGTCATAGAGATCAGCATAGAGTTTGGGTTACAGAATCATGCCCATCTGCCATGCCGATATGCGTTTTTTAATGAGGCAGTCTCTAATTTGCTGTAGCTAATAAGTACCGGTTTTGTTGGTCACCTAACCATGAGCTTATTGGAATGGGTTTTGTGGTGTTCATGTGTTTCCGTGTTGCAGGCTCTGTTAGGCCCGTACTTTTGCTTCTGCCAGCTCTTACGCCGGTATTCTTTAATCTTTTTTTGCTTTTTGGGGGGGAGGAACCTAGCCGGTGTTGCAGAGACTCTCAAACCTAACTAAATGACAAGCAAACTGGTTCCGGAGGTGGCGTGGATCCTCACTGGATGTGGGCTGTGTCAGTTGGTGAAGTGGCTGCTTATATAGTGCTTATATACTGGGGCTGAGTATTCTTATGTACCCGTGGGCTGAAAATAGTCCTTTGCTTTTTTGGGTGGGCCTGTGAAGTGTCCTCTACTCCAATTAATGCGCCTGTCTGTCTGTTCTTCCGCCTCTCTGCTTCAGCCTTTCTGTTACCAGAGTTTCTGTTATTTCGGCCATTGCTTATTTTACTTGTTTGTGGCTTTTAGCCAGTGTTTTGTTCTACCTTGGTTAAGAATCCTGCGACTGGGTTCACGTCTTATGACCTCTTAGGTGCAGGGCGTCCCGGTCCGTTACAAACAGGGCCTCTAGAAAATGAATAGAGGATCCCTGATATCTCTGATATCCTTGAAATCCTTCACCCTCCTAGTCTTCCTTTCATTTCTCCTTCTCCATAATAATGAGACATCCAATGCTACGTTCACTAGCTTTCTCAATAGGATGAATATTTTATCAAGCAAACTACAGGGCTTTAAAAGTGGCCCATCGAGGAAGATTGGACCAGGGGGGTGTGGGAGGGGGGGCATGTTACCAGGTGAAACCAAAATAAGTCTGCTGGTGGGAAAAGGAACTTGTCATCCCCTGATTACGCCTCTGATTGGGGGCAGTTAATGGTGGCCACTTGAGAAGATATGGAGGTGGAATCCAGCACGGAGCCGCCATGTAGAGGATTAGCCCCTTCTATCAGCTGAGAGGAGACAGAAAGCTCCAGCATGGCTAATCAGAGCTCTTGTTTTTTACTGAGGCCACCTTGCTCATGTTTTGTGTTCCTGCTGGTACGAGTGTAGACAGTATCAGTGCTGCTTATCGAAATTAAAACCCCAGCCAGACACAGACAACACTGAGGCAGGACTGAGGCAAGACCTTTATTTCAATGGAAAATAGATGAATCATCACATTGGCAAATTATAATTTCTAGATGTAAAACTTTGTTTTTGTCAAATTTTTAACAAAGTTTTAAAGTTCATTATTATTATTATTATTATTATTATTATTATTATTTTATAAAATTAATGCCTGCAGCACACTCCAGTTTTTAACAGTTTTAAGGTTTTATTATTATTATTATTATTATTGTTATTATTACTATTGTTTTTATTATCCTTATTATTGTTGTATTGTTGTTGTTATTATTATTATTACTATTATTATTATTATTGTTATTATTATAATTATTATCATTAATTATTATTATTATTATTATTATCATTAGTAGAGGTAGTAGTAGTAGTATCATTATTATTATTATTATCATTATTATTATTATTATTGTTATTATTACTATTATTATTATTATCATTATTATTTTTGTTGTTATTGTTATTATAATAATAATTATTATTATTGTTATTATTACTCATATCATTATTTCTATTATTATTATTATTATTATTGTTGTTATTATTATTATTGTTGTTATTATTGTTATTATTATTATTGTTTTTAAATAATAAAAAGTTGGAACAGGGGCATGTTTACCACCGTTCATTACATTTATGGCATTTAGCAGATGCTTTTATCCAAAGCAACTTACAGTACTGTGTATTGTCCAAGCAATTTAAAAAAAAAAAGCCATGCTCAGGGGCCCAACAGTGGCAACCTGGGATTGACTTCTGGATTATCATTCCAGAACCTCAAACATTAGGCTGCAATTAATTACACTTTGTTAATCATTAAATTTGTTAATCGGTTGCCATTGACTGACTCTTGTTTTCTTTATTTATGTGGCATATTTGGACTGCAGACAGGCCAGTCAGGCATACACACTCTTTGTCTATGAAGCTCCACTATTGTAGCGCATGTAGAATGAGGACATATCTCTCTAAAATCACAACATATTCCTCTGTGTTGATGGTATTTTCACACATGCATGTCAACCAAAGCATGGGAATGAATGCGTTTATAGATGCTTTTCGCATCTTTTACTATAGTTAGTGCCTCACATCAGCTTTGCTACTGAGTTACTGGATTTGATTGCACATTGTTCCAGTGTCCACAGTGGTTTCCTTCAGGTGTTAGATTATATCCTCACATCCCAAAAGAATTCAGTATGTGCATTTTAACACAAAATTCCCCATGTGTGTGTGGTGAGGTGAATATGGGTGTGTGTTGCCCTGTAAAGGACTGGTGCACTGTCCGGGGTGTCTGTCCCTGTGTCCCACCAGACCTACTGGATTATTATTTATGACAGAAAGTTAACAGAATTTTTAAAAAGCCACTTTTAATGTTAGTGCAGTACAATTACTTGTTTAATCTAGAACCATCCACGAGAGAACCATACCTCCTTAATTCTCTCTTAATTCCTCTACATATTAAAGTTAAAGAATACTAGAGCAGAAGGTTGTCAGCATTACATTATACCCTCTTGTTTTTTCTTTGGTTTTAATAGTATCTGATTGAAAGGGGTGGAAGGAGGATACAGAACGAGTTACAGGCATGAGTGTGCCCATGCTGGGTTGGCATAGTAAAGGATGTGGCTGAATAAATATTAGAGAGGTGGGAAAGGGCAGCGGAGGAGAGTATCAGCGCTTGGGAAAGCCTGTACTTGCGCTCGGACAGGGTGTAATGTGCTGCAGGAACGTACGAACATTATAAAGCGCACGGCCTAAACGGGGATGACGAGGGGAAACACGAGGCCCTCGGATCATGCCATGGGAAATGAACACAGTGTCATTTAGATAAAGCCAGTACAAAAACAACAGAAAAGGTTAAGACCTGGTATTAGGTGTGCACAAATGGCTTTTATTTTAGTAATATAATGTTTTATTTGATTGTTCTAAACATAAACGTATCAAATAACACCCAGAAGAAGTTTAAATTATTAGATTTACTATCACACCATCAAAAACTTGCGACATTCTTTAAGAGGTTGTTTATGATGTCAAAACTGTTTTTTTTTTTATTTCTATTTAATCACAACAAGGAAGCTTATGATTAAGTTTTGCACCTTTAAGCATTAAAACAAGACAAGAGAAGGTTCTTTATAGCTTTGCTATAGAAGAACGCTTTTATTTATTGTCATTTTTTATTAGGTTTTTGCTTCTATGCTAAACTTATGAATCAAATAATAAAAAATCAGTGTAATTATGAATATTTTAGTAGGAAATTATTTATAGATTCTTTATAGAATCGGCCAAAAAAATTTATTTTAATTCTTTGGGATGCAAAAAGTCCTTCATTGGCATTGAGTATAATGGTCTACACCCCAAAACTGGATCTATCTATGGGTTCTATCAGGATTATAATGCACCCTGGAGGTTCTCTCACACCTTAATGTTGTAATTAGGGACAGTGGTAGCCTAGTGGGTTGAGCCTTGGGCTATCAACTGAAAGGCTGGGAAATCGAATCCCGGCTCTGCCATGCTGCCACTATTGGGCCCTTGAGCAAGGCCCTTAACCCTCTCTGCTCCATGGGCACTATACAATGGCTCTGACCCCCCAAGCTGGGATACGCGTCTGTATATGTATATATGACAAATAAAGGCGTTCTTCTTTAAATATGTGTGGTAAATATAGAGTTAATAGGACGGTGGTTTTTCTTATATGCTGCTTACATGCATTTATATTACTCACTTACTCACTTTTCTTAACCACTTAACCAATTTGGTGGGGTGCGGAGCCTATCCCAGCTTTTCAATGGGCGCAAGGTACACAGTAACACCCTGGACATTTTTTTAATGTTTCCTGGCTGGAAGTCCTAGAGAACATAACTTCACATTTGTGTAATGTCATAGTTCTGCTTGCTTTTTTCCATGTTAATCAAAGCAAGACTGTCTAATTGGTGCTGTCCGGGTGTCTCCCTGTGTTCCTGTGTCCCACCAGACCTACCACACACTGCATGAAGCTGTGTGAGTGAACAGAATTAATTTTATTTATTTGATTATAATGTTCCCTGGCTGGAAGAATATAGCTTCAGGCATAAACTGCATGTAATGTCAAGTTCTGTATTCTTTTTCTTTTTTTTCATGTCAATCAAAGCAACACTTTCTAATACTGGGTGTCTGAGCTTTGGTCACCAACAACCCTTCAAAATGTGTAGTTTTGCTCAAAGACATATCAGTGGTGGCTTCTTATTAGTCCATACTCTTCTAAATTGATAGCACAGTCTCCCTGCGTCTACATGGGTTTCCTTCAGGTATTGAATTTGTTCCCACATCCCAAAACTATTCAGAAAGTAATCTAAACTAAATTTTGTACAATAAATTCCCCCAAGTGTGTGTGGTGAAGTGAATATGTGGGTGTGTGTTGCCCTGTGAAGGATTGGTGCTGTCCAGGGTGTCTTCCTGTGTTCCTGTGTCCCACCAGACCTACTGCACACTGCATGAAGATGTGTGAGTGAACAGAATATATTTTATTTATTGTATTTTAATGTTCCCTGGCTGGAAGTCCTAGAGAACATAACTTCACATTTGTGTAATGTTATAGTTCTGCTTGCATTTTTTCATGTCTATCAAAGCAACACTTTCTAATATTGAGTGTCTGAGCTTTGGTCGCCAATCAACCCTTTCACACGTGTAGTTTAGCTCCAGGATGTTTCAGTGGCGGCTTCCTAGAAGTCCATACTCTTCTAAATTGATAGCTGGCATGCTGTAGGGCAGACTTGGTTATATCAGTAGGCATAGTCGACAGCTATTTTTATAAGAAGGGCTCTGACTCAACACAACACTCATCAGGATAAACCTGATCTGGAGATGATTAAATTCTGTACAAATTCACACACACACAGAGTCTTGAGAACTCTGGTTGGTCTTGGCAGTAAAGGGAACCAACCAACCAGCCTGGGAACTTGGGAGCTTGGGTATGACGCAGCTCTGGGAAGTGGAAATGATAAAAAATGAGGGATTAGAGATAAGTAAGAGTAAATATAAGTTTGTACAGCATGAAGGCTTAATTTTTACCCATTTTGGCTTTTGCTAGGAAACCCAACTTATTGCAAACATGATATCTGCCACAAAGGACCTTCCGCTTCCCAAAAGTGGGTATTGTTCTCTGTGTTGTCACCATGGTGATAAATGTCCCTTTTGTGGTGCCAAAACGAGTGTGTGTGTGTACGTGTGTGGTGTGTGTAGAGGGAACTACACTGATTGGTCGATGAACTGCACTACTGAGTGAAGGGGCAACAATTTGACAATAACGTACTGCGTATTGTTTGTACTAACGACGAGGCTCAACCTCATTCTGTTTTCTTTTATAAAAACACTCGTTTAAGGTAATTATTCACGTTTCCTAACGCTGACTTCACCACACAGCTGTTTGGCACACCACCACGCTTGGCTTACCCCAGCGCCTGTTTTACCATTGCCAGACCAGAGCCTTTGTATCCCAGGGTCTGTTCTGTCCTGAGCAAAAAGCTAAATGTTCATTAGCAGCACTGATTTTAAAATCTGGGGTGGCTAGAACACAATCGCTGGAGGTTGAAGCTTCTACCACTTTTTACCAACCAGGTCATCCCCATGTAAACAACACACTGGTATGTATCATCTGAAATGTGGAATTTTACTTAAACCTTTGTTGTGATGTGCTGCCACCCCATTTTCTCCCAATTTAGTCATATCCAATTACCCAATTGCATTTCTCTCTTTCTCTACTGATGCTGACCTCCACTCCTTAATGACCTACCCCCCCCAACAAATGTGGTTTCATATTGAATCCATATCGTGCATGGAGAGTCACGCACTGATCTCCATTATCCTCCGTCTCTGTGCAGACACCATCGATCAGACAGGAGAGGTCAAACATGCAGCCGTTATGAGGAATCCCCTCCGGCGTCCCACCCTGAGACGAGCCAATCATTATTCGTATAGGTGCTCGGCCTGCCAGTATCAAAATTGATATTAAAGAGCACCCAGGTGGCGCAGAGGGATATTCCACCAGCACACCAGTGCTAAGATTCTGAACATATCTTTAAATGTAGCCTAGTGGTTAAGGTGCTGAACTAGTAATCGAAAGGTTATGGTTCAAACTCCACCACTGCCAGGTTGCTATTGTTGGGCCCTTAAGCAAGGCTCTTAGACAATACACTGTCACAGTACTGTAAGTCGCTTTGGATTAAAAAGCATCCGCTAAGCCGCTCAGGTGGCGCAGCGGTAAAAACACTCTAGCACACCGGAGCTGGGATCTCGAATACATCGTATTGAATCTCAGCTCTGCCATCTGGCTGGGCTGAGCGGCCACATGAACAGCAATTGGCCTGTTGTTCATATAGGGGTGGGGTAGCAGTAAGCTGAATAGGGTGTCCTCATAGCTGGCTGACTGATGGCGCCTGCACAGGAATGGGGAAGAAGTGCGTTGATCAGGGTGTGTCTCTCCATACACAGTGCTGATCCGCATATGCACTCGCCTAGTGCAGGTGAAAAGATGCATACGGCTGCTGCCCACATGTCGGAGGGAGCGTGGGTTAGCTCCGTTCTCCTCAATCAGAGAGGGGATTGGCATCAGTGGAGAGGAATGCGATCGGGCAATTGGACTCGCTAAAAGTCAGGAGAAAAAAGTGGAGAAAATGCATAATGAAAAATACAAAAAAAGCCAAAAATGTGAAGGTATTTTTTCATAATAATTTAAAGATTATTTACTTCTGCACAATGCAGGTTGGAAAGTAAAAGTCTTTGTTGATAGTAATTCATATTATCTGCATTATTTCATTATTTTATTGAGTCTTTAGGCTAGAGTCCGAGTCAAGTCACGAGTCTTTAGGCTAGAGTCCGAGTCAAGTCACGAGTCTTTAGGCTAGAGTCCGAGTCACGAGTCATTAGGCTAGAGTACGAGTCAAGTCACGAGTCTTTAGGCTAGAGTCCGAGTCAAGTCATGAGTCAATATAATCTACACAAAACATATATTGGAAATGTAAACAAATAATCTGTAAGTTCAGATAAAAACAACAACAGATTAGCGACTGTATTTAGCCATTTTACTTTGTGCCTTTACTTTCCTAGGTACCAGTCGGAGGGGGCATGGGTTAGCTCCGTTCTCCTCAATCAGAGAGGGAATTGGCATCAGTGGAGAGGAATGCGATTGGGCAATTGGACTCGCTAAAAGTCAGGAGAAAAAAGTGGAGAAAATGCATAAAGAAAAATACAATAAAAGCCAAAAATGTGAAGGTATTTTTTCATAATAATTTAAAGATTATTTACTTCTGCACAATGCAGGTTGGAAAGTAAAAGTCTTTGTTGATAGTAATTCATATTATCTGCATTATTTCATTATTTAGGACTTTCTTTTTTTTTCTAATATTAAGTTCTAAGCATTTACTCTATTTTGTTCTTGTAAACATACAGAATGACGTTTCATTTCTAAAAACAGGAGGCTAAACAGGAAAATCATGGTGTTCTGTTAAAAATAAAATCATTAGAAAGTGTTTGAACATGCAGCAGTGAAGACCTGAAGCTCTGCACCGTTCCCTCTTCCTCGGTTCGGCCGCTCACATTTCCCCCTCCGGAGTGGACGTGTCGGTCGGAGCGCCAAACACAGCAATAAATATCTCTCGGTGGTGTTTTGATCCGTGAGAAGAGGAAGGCTTTGATCAGTTTCCTGGAAAACAAGGCACACCTACTGTACAGCCTGGAGCGTGTTTTCTCTCTGTGCAGAGATAACAGGGAAACCATCAGTGCTTGTCTGGGAAGTGTGCAGAGCTCAGGAGGCATTGTGTTCTCCTTGTTAAACAGGTTTTGGGGGAATGGGTCAGAGGCCGGAGCAGAAAAAATGTCCAGCTGTTGAGCTTTAGGGCAGTTGTAGCCTAGTGGTTAAGGCTAGTAATCGAAAGGTTGCTGGTTCATGCACATCCACTGCCAGGTTGCCACTGTTTACCCTCAATTGCTTAGACAGTATACTGTCACAGTACTGTCAGTCTATTGATAAGGGTACTGGACTAGTAAGCAAAAGGTTGCAGGTTCAAGCCCCACCACTGCCAGGTTCCCACTGTTGGGCTCTTGTGCATGGCCCTTAACCCTCAATTGCTTAGACAATATACTGTCACAGTACTGTAAATCTATTGGTTAGGGTACTGGACTAGTAAGCAAAAGGTCGCTGGTTCAAGCCCCATGACTGCCAGGTTGCCACAGTTGGGCCCTTGTGCAAGGCTCTTAACCTTCAATTGCTTAGACAGTATACTGTCACTGTCATGCTTTGGATAAAAGCATCTGCTAAATGCTGAAAATGTAAATGCTGTAAGTGTGTGTGTGTGTGTGTGTGTGTGTGTGTGAGCCAGACCTGGTGTTTTTGTATGGGTTGAATGACATGGGCCCTGCATTAGGGAAATATATGGTGGATATTTGGATATTTGACGAGAAAAACAGCTGGATGTGAGAAAGCGTATAAAGGAAAGAAAAACGCAGGTAAAATAATAGTGAACTTTAACCTCTATAGCTGCACGTGCAGGTATACGCTTGCAACTGCATATGCAACGGCAGCTCTCAGAAGTGTTGGATATCAAGTATGGAAAAAAAAGGTATTTGAGGCATAATATGGCTGCGTAACAAGCAAAAACAAGCCACTATCTGGTTTCTACAGACACACACACACACACACACACACACACACACATACACACATACACATACACACATACACACATCCTTAAGGACCGGGGAGACAGGAGGATATCCACCAGGATGCTTTACTAATTGAGTACTAACCACATTGGAGGCGGGCGGGTCCGGTCCACGCCGCTTAGCACAAACATGTTGCACAATTCTTATCTGCACTTATCTAACACTCACCCTGTGGAAGACTCGCGCTCGGTTCCATTAGACCAGCGAGACCAGAGAGCTTCCCTTCCACAGCGGAGACAGAAAACGCCTGCTCAGACTTTAGCAACCGCTTAGTCATTGTTTAGTGCGTTCTAGAAGAGTTAAAGGGTTGTGGAAGTGCCTGCCAAACCCTACATTACAGCAGCCAAACATGAGAATGAATCCATCTGCCCTTGATGAGAAACAGACATCGTTTGATTTTAAAAAAGCATTGTTGGATGCTGAGACCACCTCTACGTATTAACTCTTTCATCTTTATTATATTATGATATTTCATCCAGGTCCGGGTTGCTGTGGGTCTGGAAACACTGGGCAGGATTATAACCACGACTGGGTGGTGGTTTATTGCAAAAGTTCAAGTGCCAGTGGTTTGAAACATTCCACAATAAGCAGGTGAATTGGTAACAGGCGAGGGAATCGTGTGTGTGTGTGTGTGTGTGTGTGTGTGTGTGTGTGTGTGTGTGTGTGTGTGTGTGTGTGTGTGTGTGTGTGTGTGTGTGTGTGTGAAAACAAGATCCAGCAGAGCTTTGTATAACATTAACATTTCATTTTGAATGTTGTTGTTAGCGGTATGACAGCGGCGCTATCGTGCATTCTGTTGTGATGACGTGTCAGTAAGTGTGTTCTGGGTCAAAGGTTTAAATGGTCATTCAGTTCAAAACCCCAATTTTTGGTAAATTATTCTTTTATTTTGCATTTTAGACAGAAAGAACTGATAATTTTTATAATAGGCAGTTTTTAATATTTAATGACTGTAATGACGATAATGTTGCAATAATTTGTGATATACACGAAATATATATTATATACGTATATATATATATATACACCGATCAGCCATAATAATAAAACCACCTCCTGGTTTCTACACTCACTGTCCATTTTATCAGCTCCACTTACCATATAGAAGCACTTTGTAGTTCTACAATTACTGACTGTAGTCCATCTGTTTCTCTGCATGCTTTGTTAGCCCCCTGTCATGCTGTTCTTTAATGGTCAGGACTACCACAGAGCAGGTATTATTTAGGTGGTGGATCATTCTCAGCACTGCAGTGACACTGACATGGTGGTGGTGTGTTAGTGTGTGTTGTGCTGGTATGAGTGGATAAGACACAGCAGCGCTGCTGGAGTTTTTAAATACCATGTCCAATCACTGTCCACTTTATTAGACGCTCCTACCTAGTTGATCCACCTTGTAGAGTCAGAGACGGTCGCTCATCTATTGCTGCTGTTTGAGTCGGTCATCTTCTAGACCTTCATCAGTGGTCACAGGATGCTGCCCACGGGGCGCTGTTGACTGGGTTTTTGGTTGATGGACTATTCTCAATCCAGCAGTGACAGTGAGGTGTTTAAAAACTTCATCAGTGCTGCTGTGTCTGATCCACTCATACCAGCACAACACACACTAACACACCACCACCATGTCAGTGTCACTGCAGTGCTGAGAATGATCCACCACCTAAATAATACCTGCTCTGTGGTGGTCCTGACCATTGAAGAACAGCATGAAATCAGGTAAAAAAGCATGTAGATAAACAGAGGACTACAGTCAGTAAGTGTAGAACTACAAAGTGCTTCTATATGGTAAGTGGAGCTAATGGTTTTAATGTTATGGCTATATATACATATTGGATGTGAAGACTTGCCATACAGTTAATATTTCAATTTGTCTCAAAGATGATTAATGGGGTTGAGTTGAGGTCTGGGGTTTGTAAAGGAAGTTACTCAACTGGTCAATCCATGTTTTTATTGACATGGAGATTTTACACTAGTTTCTAAGACAGGTTTGGGTTATCAGCTTATGTCGGCACCCTTTACTCTCTGATAGTGCAGTGAAATAGGTTTAGGACCCAGTTTGGCTGTGGCAGGGGTAAGAGGCTGTATTTATGGTGCTACTGTTTCCACTGATCTTGGTAACTCTAGACACCAGGAGGACTCGCTAATGAACAATGTGACCAAACTCAAACACAGATATAAACAGAGTAAACCTGTGACACTACCATCAGTCCAATTATCCTGCCTTCATCATCCCCATCGTCCACTCCTCTGCTGTTTATTCTCATTAATTATAGCAGTGCCAGTGGTTAAGGTGCCCGAACAGGCAGCTGAGCAAGCATGCCCGGTCCAAGCCTAATTATCCCACCTGAGGCCATCTCACACACACGCCCTGGCCGGTGTCAGGCCCTGTTAATAAAACGTAATGAGCAGGGGCCCCCCGGGACCACAGGAGGGCTTCATTACAAGTGATAATGAGCATCACACAATGTGGCAAAGAAAGAGCTGATCATTAAATATCAGCAGAAGATGAACTGATGAAGGTCCAGGGTGTCTATAAATAATAATAATAATAATAATAATAATACATTTTATTTATATAGCGCTTTTCAAGATACTCAAAGACGCTTTACATAAGACAAATAATTGTTACTATAATAAAACCAAATCAAGAACATGGACAGTGTAGAGTGAGGTACAGTATGTTTGTTCTGCATTACTATATACATGCTATATAGTGATCCTCTACCAGCAATTTATTGAGTTTCTTCTGTTCCTTTCCTTAATATATGGTCTAAAGTATGTGGACACCTCATCATTAGCCTGTCAAGTGTTCAGTTCCAATATTTTCTGCCTTCCTGGCAGCTATAACATCTTTTCCACAAGAGGATTCCCACAAGATTTTGAAGTGGGTCTAGACAATCAAAAGCGCATTATAAGGTCAGTCACAGATGTTGGACAAGAAGGCCTGGCTCACAATCAACATTCTAATTCATCCCCAATGTGCTTAAGCTGAAGTTAGGGCTTCAAGTTAAGGGGTTGAAGTTAAGGCTTTGATCAGATCACTGGAGTTTCAGAATTATCAAACCATGACTTTATGGACCTTCTTTTGTGCACAGGGGCATAGTCATAAGGGAACAGGAAAGGACCTTCCTCATACTGTCACTACAAATGTATTCAGTAAGTGTGTTCTGGGTCAAAGGTTTGAATCGCCATTTAGTTTAAAAACCCATTGTATTATATCTATATACACCGATCAGCCATAACACTAAAACCACCTCCTTGTTTCTACACTCATTGTCCATTTTATCAGCTCCACTTACCATATAGAAGCACTTTGTAGTTCTACAATTACTGACTGTAGTCCATCTGTTTCTCTGCATGCTTTGTTAGCTCCCTTTCATGCTGTTCTTCAATGGTCAGGACCCCCACAGGACCACCACAGAGCAGGTATTATTTAGGTGGTGGATCATTCTCAGCACTGCAGTGACACTGACATGGTGGTGGTGTGTTAGTGTGTGTTGTGCTGGTATGAGTGGATCAGACACAGCAGTGCTGATGGAGTTTTTAAACACCTCAATGTCACTGCTGGACTGAGAACAGTCCACCAACCAAAAATATATCCACCCAACAACACCCTGTAAGCAGCGTCCTGTGACCACTGATGAAGGTCTAGAAGATGACCGACTCAAACAGCAGCAATAGATGAGCGATCGTCTCTGACTTTACATCTACAAGGTGGACCAACTAGGCAGGAGTGTCTAATAGAGTGGACAGTGAGTGGACACGGTATTTAAAAACTCCAGCAGCGCTGCTGTGTCTTATCCACTCATACCAGCACAACACACACTAACACATCACCACCATGTCAGTGTCACTGCAGTGCTGAGAATGATCCACCACCTAAATAATACCTGCTCTGTGGTGGTCCTGTGGGGGTCCTGACCACTGAAGAACAGGGTTAATGCAGGCTAAAAAAGTATGTAGAGAAATAGATGGACTACAGTCAGTAATTGTAGAACTACAAAGTGCATAGTCATTTACATTTTCGGCATTTAGCTGATGCTTTTGTTAGTACTGTGACAGTGTAGTCTGAGCAATTGAGGGTTAAGGGCCTTGCTCAAGGGCCCAACATTGGCAACCTGGCGGTGGTGGGGCTTAAATTGACAACCTTCTGATTACTAGTCTAGTACCTTAACCACTAAGCTACAACTGCCCATAAGGGAACAGGAAAGGACCTTCCTCATACTGTTACTACACAAGTTGGAATGATGCCAAACACAAATATAGAAGGAAATAGAAGAAAACAGTCATATTTTTTTACAACATTGTACATATAAATGTACATATTATTAAATGTACTATTATAAATAATTCATTAAATATATTTTATTATTAATTACTTAATGGCAGTTTTATATAAATCTTTTTAAATAATGCACGATACAATAGAGCTCTACAATTAAAATAAAACAGACAGAACACACCACTACAGTGTACCCGGGCCCTTTCACAGGAAGCTGCACTACCCACGATCTGGTCTGCTCTTACATTTACAGAACACATTTGTTTCCACATTTCTTTGCTCATTAAATTCTGTTTTCATAGCAGATTTAAAGGTTTGAAAATAATCGTAATGAGTGGATGCCTGAAATTCCTTCCAGTTCTTTTTTTTCCTGATTACTCAACTGTTCTGGATAAACAAAGCACAGCACAGTTCACTCTCAACTGATTACCACGCCGTGTACTGATTATAGTTTCCAGAGTAAAATAATGCAGGCGGTGTTTCACTAAAACTCTCAGTATGAAGGTTAGATTGGGGTGGAGTTTACTGGGAAGTACAAAATGACTAAATTCTGGAAGGACATTTAATTGTCAAATATTTTGGATGTGGATGGATGGATGGATGGATGGATCAGACTGATGGATGGATGGATGGATGGATGGATCAGACTGATGGATGGATGGATCAGACTAATGGATGGATCAGATGAATGGATGGATGGATGGATCAGACTAATGGATGGATCAGATGGATGGATGGATGGATCAGACTGATGGATGGATGGATGGATGGATCAGACTAATGGATGGATCAGATGAATGGATGGATGGATGGATCAGACTAATGGATGGATGGATGGATCAGACTAATGGATGGATCAGATGGATGGATGGATGGATGGATGGATGGATGGATGGATGGATCAGACGGATGGATGGATGGATGGATCAGACTAATGGATGGATGGATGGATGGATGGATCAGACTAATGGATGGATCAGACTGATGGATGGATGGATCAGACTGATGGATGGATTGATGGATGGATGGATGTATCAGACTAATGGATGGATCAGATGGATGGATGGATGGATCAGACTAATGGATGGATCAGATGGATGGATGGATGGATCAGACTAATGGATGGATCAGATGGATGGATGGATGGATGGATGGATCAGACTGATGGATGGATGGATGGATGGATCAGACTAATGGATGGATGGATGGATGGATGGATGGATGGATCAGACTGATGGATGGATGGATCAGACTAATGGATGGATGGATGGATGGATAAGACTGATGGATGGATGGATGGATCAGACTGATGGATGGATGGATGAATCAGACTGATGGATGGATGGATCAGACTGATGGGTGGATGGATGGATGGATCAGACTGATGGGTGGATGGATGGATGGATCAGACTGATGGATGGATGGATGGATCAGACTAATGGATGGATGGATGGATCAGACTGATGGATGGATGGATCAGACTAATGAATGGATGGATGGATTAGACTGATGGATGGATGGATCAGACTGATGGATGGATGGATGAATCAGACTGATGGATGGATGGATCAGACTAATGGATGGATCAGACTGATGGGTGGATGGATGGATGGATCAGACTGATGGATGGATGGATCAGACTGATGGATGGATGGATGGATGGATCAGACTGATGGATTGATGGATGGATCAGACTAATGGATGGATCAGATGGATGGATGGATGGATGGATCAGACTAATGGATGGATCAGATGGATGGATGGATGGATCAGACTGATGGATGGATGGATCAGACTAATGGATGGATCAGATGGATCAGATGGATGGATGGATGGATGGATGGATCAGACTGATGGATGGATGGATGAATGGATCAGACTAATGGATGGATCAGACTGATGGGTGGATGGATGGATGGATCAGACTGATGGATGGATGGATCAGACTGATGGATGGATGGATGGATGGATCAGACTGATGGATTGATGGATGGATCAGACTGATGGATGGATGGATGGATGGATCAGACTGATGGATGGATGGATGGATGGATCAGATTGGATGTCTTTCTTCTTGGATGCATCCATCCAAAACCCCCATCATGTTGTACAAAACATGAGCCTCATGACTAAAGACTATTACTGTAAGTTAGTTGACATATAGGTTAGAAAGGCTGTTTTTTTAAAACATTTACCAATATTTTTGAGTCGAACACCGTCAACCAAGCAGTAGATGCGACCCAGACTCAAAGTAAGTTCAACTAAATAGCTGAGCAGACCATTAAAGGCATAACGTGTACAAATACTGTATGTTGGTCCATAAAAACCTATTTGAGATGAGCACATGAATCATTTTGTCAGAGCTTAAGAAAATGATCAGGAAAATGAAATAAAGAAGTATTGTTATTTTTTTTTTATTAATTTTCCCTGCAACAGCTGAGGTGATGATCTGTGAAAGTATAATACATGCTGCTGTAATGCTTACTGGGAAGTACAAAATGACTAAATTCTGGAAGGACATTTAATTGTCAAATATTTTGGATGTGGATGGATGGATGGATGGATGGATCAGACTGATGGATGGATGGATGGATGGATGGATCAGACTGATGGATGGATGGATGGATGGATGGATCAGACTGATGGATGGATGGATGGATCAGACTAATGGATGGATCAGATGAATGGATGGATGGATGGATGGATCAGACTAATGGATGGATCAGATGGATGGATGGATGGATCAGACTGATGGATGGATGGATGGATGGATCAGACTAATGGATGGATCAGATGGATGGATGGATGGATCAGACTGATGGATGGATGGATGGATGGATGGATGGATCAGACTGATGGATGGATGGATGGATGGATCAGACTGATGGATGGATGGATCAGACTAATGGATGGATCAGATGAATGGATGGATGGATGGATCAGACTAATGGATGGATCAGATGGATGGATGGATGGATCAGACTGATGGATGGATGGATGGATGGATGGATGGATGGATCAGACTAATGGATGGATCAGATGAATGGATGGATGGATGGATCAGACTAATGGATGGATTGGATGGATGGATGGATGGATCAGACTGATGGATGGATGGATCAGACTAATGGATGGATCAGATGGATGGATGGATGGATGGATCAGACTAATGGATGGATGGATGGATGGATGGATGGATGGATGGATCAGACTAATGGATGGATCAGACTGATGGATGGATGGATGGATGGATCAGACTGATGGATGGATTGATGGATGGATGGATGTATCAGACTAATGGATGGATCAGATGGATGGATGGATGGATCAGACTAATGGATGGATCAGATGGATGGATGGATGGATCAGACTGATGGATGGATGGATGGATCAGACTAATGGATGGATCAGATGGATGGATGGATGGATGGATGGATCAGACTGATGGATGGATGGATGGATGGATCAGACTAATGGATGGATGGATGGATGGATCAGACTGATGGATGGATGGATGGATCAGACTAATGGATGGATGGATGGATGGATGGATAAGACTGATGGATGGATGGATGGATCAGACTGATGGATGGATGGATGAATCAGACTGATGGATGGATGGATCAGACTAATGGATGGATCAGACTGATGGGTGGATGGATGGATGGATCAGACTGATGGGTGGATGGATGGATGGATCAGACTGATGGATGGATGGATGGATCAGACTGATGGATGGATGGATGGATCAGACTAATGGATGGATGGATGGATGGATGGATCAGACTGATGGATGGATGGATCAGACTAATGAATGGATGGATGGATTAGACTGATGGATGGATGGATGGATGGATCAGACTGATGGATGGATGGATGAATCAGACTGATGGATGGATGGATCAGACTAATGGATGGATCAGACTGATGGGTGGATGGATGGATGGATCAGACTGATGGATGGATGGATCAGACTGATGGATGGATGGATGGATGGATCAGACTGATGGATTGATGGATGGATCAGACTAATGGATGGATCAGATGGATGGATGGATCAGACTAATGGATGGATCAGATGGATGGATGGATGGATCAGACTGATGGATGGATGGATGGATCAGACTAATGGATGGATCAGATGGATGGATGGATGGATGGATGGATGGATCAGACTGATGGATGGATGGATGGATGGATGAATGGATCAGACTAATGGATGGATCAGACTGATGGGTGGATGGATGGATGGATCAGACTGATGGATGGATGGATGGATGGATGGATGGATCAGACTGATGGATGGATGGATGGATCAGACTGATGGATGGATGGATGGATGGATCAGATTGGATGTCTTTCTTCTTGGATGCATCCATCCAAAACCCCCATCATGTTGTACAAAACATGAGCCTCATGACTAAAGACTATTACTGTAAGTTAGTTGACATATAGGTTAGAAAGGCTGTTTTTTTAAAACATTTACCAATATTTTTGAGTTGAACACCGTCAACCAAGCAGTAGATGCGACCCAGACTCAAAGTAAGTTCAACTAAATAGCTGAGCAGACCATTAAAGGCATAACGTGTACAAATACTGTATGTTGGTCCATAAAAACCTATTTGAGATGAGCACATGAATCATTTTGTCAGAGCTTAAGAAAATTATCAGGAAAATGAAATAAAGAAGTAATGTTATTTTTTTTTTATTAATTTTCCCTGCAACAGCTGAGGTGATGATCTGTGAAAGTATAATACATGCTGCTGTAATGCTGCTGTAATGTGGTACACCGTACAGACACGCTTCATTTCATTTATTGTCTTTTTATTGATGGGAATGAGTATTACTGCAGAGGTTCATAAGCTTGATCCACATGCTTTACTTCCACAATAACAGATGCAAACAAATGTGAGCTAAATTGCTTTTGCGATGGAAACTTAAACACATGGTTCATTATATCTACACAGAGATATCACTTAGAGTCCCTTATATCGTACACTTTATAACACTGAGTTGATGATTGATGATCAAACCGTGTTGTCTGGATTTATTTCCAGCTACAGGACTTATTACTGTTGAAGCTAAAACGTATTAGGTTTATCTGTAGCAAAAATAAGTATTAAATCACTTGTACTTTTGTTATTTTATATACCAGCAGCTTATATAGTCACTTTAAATGTACATGTATAATCTCTTTGTATCTCTAAGGTTTATACTCACTAGTTAAGGGACTAGTAATTGGAAGGTCACTGGTTCAAGCCCAACATCTTCCAGGTTGGCACTGTTGGGTCCTTGAAGCAAGGCCTTAATCTATCTATCTATCTATCTATCTATCTATCTATCTATCTATCTATCTATCTATCTATCTATCTATCTGTCTGTCTGTCTGTCTGTCTGTCTGTCTGTCTGTCTGTCTGTCTGTCTGTCTGTCTGTCTGTCTGTCTGTCTGTATATTTATATGTCTATCTGTCTGTCTATCTATATATCTATCAGTCTGTCTGTCTATATATTTATATGTCTGTCTATCCATCTATCTATCTATCTATCTATCTATCTATCTATCTATCTATCTATCTATCTATCTATCTATCTATCTATCTATCTATCTATCTATCTAATCTATCTATCTATCTATCTATCTATCTATCTATCTATCTAATCTATCTATCTCGAGTATGTCTGTCTGTCTGTCTGTCTATCCAAAATGTGCAACAGTACTGGGTTGTTGTTGTTGCATGTTTGTTTTCAGGACTGAAATAAAGTTGACCAGATAAAACATGAAATATCTCAGGTTCATCCGGTCTGACATCAAATTAAAGTAAATGTAAGAAACTCAGTTTTTTTATTATTTGCATTTTCCATACTGTCCCAACTTTTTCTGATTTGGGGTTGTAGAACAGGAGCCCCTGGAGGGTCAGCACCGAAGTTACATTCTAGCTACACTTGTTCTGCTGAACTGGAAGAACATTTATTATTGATGGGAGGGTGGTACAGCACGGGCAAACTAATTGCTGCTTTCACAGGCTCAGCTCCAGCTCTAATGGGACCCCCCCTTTTTTTCCACACACACACACACACACATACACAGCTCTTTCTCTTCTATCAGGCAGAAGGTTCTAGTTCTGCTGTGTCTTGCCCACTGTGGGTGATGAAATTGAGGCCTGTGATGGGGTAAGAGGAGCTCTATATTTGGAAAACTGGAGCAGATGGTCAAAAGCCTGTGATCTGTTCACCCCCATTTTTGCTCTTTCTGTTTAAATGATCTAAAGGGACGAATGGGTACCAGCGGGCGCACACAGTAAAGCATAATGGCGGAAAAAGGAAAACAGAGTCGGTAGATTTAATTAACCTAGATCTCTCTTAACCTTTCCCGTGATTGTATTTACTCCAGAAGCTAATTTCACTGCTGGTTGTGGTTTGAGCGTTCAGACCGATCCTCGAGCGTGTTGGATTCATCTGCCGTGATGTTTAGTTCTCCCTGCTTGAGTAAACACGCCACCCGAAGAAGCGCGCTCTCCGATTACGCCGCGGTCGGTGCGCCAGCGTGCCGCTCTTTCTCATTGTGGTTTTACGGCACGCTTCGATGCTCACGGTGCCTACAGGATCCTTAAGCTGATCAGGTTTTCAGCCAAAGCGTCTTAAATAATTAACGGTCCTGTTGGTCGAGGCCGCTCGGGTTTCACGGGCTGTTCGGGTTACCTGCGCGTACGCAAACAAGCACGCGTGGACGCACACTTTTTATACGCGGTTTGTAAGGTATCGTGTGGCGTTATCAGCACTGAGCATGATCAGTGGCTAATCAGATCGATCTGGCAGATCAACCGCGGCCTCACGGAAACTCTGTCGTCTTGACGGACGCTGCCTTCGTACTGTGGAGATGGAAATGAAATTGTGAGGATCTGTTACATAATGTGTTACATCTCTAATGTGATGATCCACACTTACAGTATGAAATTTCACATCTTATGGCTAGACTTGTTTGTTTTCCAACAGTTGTGGATCATAAAAAGCTTTTAAGATTCCAGATTATGGGGTTTAGGGGCATCTGAACAATTAATGTAAAGAAGGTTTACAAATAATTACTCTGATAATAATTATAAATAATTATAAGATACTCTGTGTCGGTGTTGGTCCTATATTGGCCCAAATCACTGGATCAGATGTTGAAAGGAAAAAAAAACCGTGTAATTCAATCCGATACTGTTGCTTAATGTAAGTAACACTTAATGTAAGTAACACTTAATGTAAGTAACACTTAATGAAAATAACACTTAATGTAAATAGCATTTAATGTAAGTAACACTTAATGTAAGTAACACTTAATGAAAATAACACTTAATGTAAATAGCATTTAATGTAAGTAACACTTAATGTAAGTAACACTTAATGTAAGTAACACTTAATGAAAATAACACTTAATGTAAATAGCATTTAATGTAAGTAACACTTAATGTAACACTTAATGAAAATAACACTTAATGTAAATAGCATTTAATGTAAGTAACACTTAATGTAAGTAACACTTAATGAAAATAACACTTAATGTAAATAGCATTTAATGTAAGTAACACTTAATGTAAATAACACTTAATGTAAATAGCATTTAATGTAAGTAACACTTAATGTAAGTAACACTTAATGAAAATAACACTTAATGTAAATAGCATTTAATGTAAGTAACACTTAATGTAAATAACACTTAATGTACATAAGGCCATTCAGAAATTAAAACACACTGATCTACTTAAACTTTTAGCATTTTAAAAAATCATCTACTACTGCCACAACTAAACACACTGTTTTACGGCGTGTCGTATAAAGTGTCTACAATTGGAAGATGTGGATGTTGGGCCCTTAAGCAAGGCCCTTAACCTTCAATTGCTCAAGCTGTACACTGTGATGTAAGTCGCTTTGGATAAAAGCATCTGCTAAATGCCGAAAATGTAAATATGTATTATTACTGCTTAGTTGTTTGAGAGGAGAAATGACGGTATCGGATTGGTATCGGCAGATACTCAATTTGCAGTATCGGTATCGGACATAAAAATGTGGTATCGAGCCAGCCCTACCCACAATAATAATTAAATAATAACAATGCTAAAAAATTAAATATTTTAAGGTGCCTTACAGAAAAGTATGGAATAGAATTGATTGAGTAAAAAAAATTAAGTTATAATTATGAAATTAATAGAACTGTAACATGAAAGCATGCAGTACTTAATGAAACATAAACTAAACATTATGACGATTACTTCATCTGACCAATCGTTTTAATTTGTGTAATGAATTATGTATAAATCTTCCACACATGCATCTTGTATGAACAGAAATAACTGAAAGGCAGTTTATTGCTAATTGTCCTCTGGGCAGCTGACAATTAATGACCTCTGACTTCCTTCCCTTTACCTTCCTTATCAGCAGCCAAAGAGCACGTAGGAAAATCTAGTGTGGCACAAACATCTGTAGACGATTTATGGTTCCATAAACGTTCCGCTTCCAAACGATCAAACCAGAGAGGGACGTTTGAGGAGTTTCTATGATCGTCCAGCTTTTTACATTTACACATTTATTCATTTCTGCCCTGAGAGCTTTACGAAGCTTCATCACCACCACTGAGGTCCTTCAGTAATAATAACAAGGTGCAACTCGAATAAGAAAATGTGTTTTAATCAGAGCTTCAATATTTAGAGCTGATTTTTATGTAACCTTCACATATTTAGTGATGCAATATTCATAACTGCCCTAACTGTGTAATTATTGATTAATGTTAAAATTTATGTTAATTATTCATGTCCAAGTAAAAAGACATATGTGTGTAAATGAAGACAGATAGACAGACAGAAAATGAAGACATACCGATAAACTGATAGATAGACAACTTGATTGATAGATGGACAGACAGACAGACAGACAGACAGATAAACAAATAGATAGACAGACGGACGGACGAACAGACTGAAAGATAGACAGACAGACAGACTGATAGATGAATGGATGGATTGACAGACAGAAAGATAGACAGACAGACACAGATCCACAGATAGATAGACAGACAGACAGACTGATGGATGGATGGACGGACAGACAGAAAGATAGATAGACAGACAGACTGATAGATAGACAGATGGACGAATGGGAAGATAGACAGACAGACTGATAGATAGACAGATAAATAGATAAACTGACAAAATGAGAGACTGATAGACAGACAGGCAGATAGAAAGACACAGACAGAAAGACACAGACAGACAGACAGACAGACAGACAGACAGACAGGCAGGCAGGCAGACAGACAGACAGACAGACAGACAGACAGACAGACAGACAGACAGATAGATAGATAGTAGATAGATAGACTGACGAATGGATGGATGTAGACAGACAGACTGATAGATAGACAGACGGGTAAATAGACAGACTGACAGACAGACAGACTGGCAGATAGATAGATAGATAGATAGATAGATAGATAGATAGATAGATAGACAGACAGACAGACAGACAAGGGAAATTGTTGGGAAATGTAAAATTAATGTAAATAAATGAACAATAAAAAAAAGCGGTTAAATAGTTGTCCTCTACCACTGTGTGTCATGTCTTTTTGTCTATTTTTTTACTATAGTCTTTATAATTCACTTATTTGTGACTCTATTTTTCATAATTCACACTTTTAGGGATGCGGTTTTTTTTGTCTTTTAAATCCCACCGTGTTTTCCTGACAGAATCTCACACTGACACTTTCTGTGACTCCGGTTGAGACAGAAATCGCTGTGATCTCTAGCAGCTGATAACCAACATCATACACAGAACAGTTCGCTTATCCATCTTCTGCTACCCGGACACCTAATCCAACCTGGCGTGACCCAGCGCCACTCATGAGTGCCTCTGCATGTTTAATGCGACAGCTTGTACTTGTCCTGTTACATTTATTCCAGCAGCATCATGATACACATCACTGAATGCCTGGTTTACTCCACATCTTTAGCAGCAGTACAGGACGTCACTGTGCTGGGTTCTCTGCTGGATTTAGGACCGTTATTCTACACTCACTGTCCATTTTATCAGCTCCACTTACCATATAGAAGCACTTTTTAGTACTACAATTACTGACTGTAGTCCATCTGTTTCTCTGCATGCTTTGTTAGCCCCCTTTAATGCTGTTCTTCAATGGTCAGGACCCCCACAGGACCACTACAGAGCAGGTATTATTTAGGTGGTGGATCATTCTCAGCACTGCAGTGACACTGACATGGTGGTGGTGTGTTAGTGTGTGTTGTGCTGGTATGAGTGGATGAGACACAGCAGCACTGCTGGAGTTTTTAAACACCTCACTGTCACTGCTGGACTGAGAATAGTCCACCAACCAAAATATCCAGCCAACAGCACCCCGTGGGCAGCGTCCTGTGACCACTGATGAAGGACTAGAAGATGACCGACTCAAACAGCAGCAATATCGTCTTTGACTTTACATCTACAAGGTGGACCAACTAAGTAGGAGTGTCTAATAGAGTGGACAGTGAGTGGACACGGTATTTAAAAACTCCAGCAGCGCTGCTGTGACACTAACACACCACCATGTCAATGTCACTGCAGTGCTGAGAATGATCCACCACCTAAATAATACCTGCTCTGTGGTGGTCCTGTGGGGGTCCTGACCATTGAAGAACAGGGTCAGTAATTGTACAGTCAGTAATTGTAGAACTACAAAGTGCTTCTATATGGTAAGTGGAGTTGATAAAATGGACAGTGAGTGGTTTTAATGTTATGGCTGATCGGTGTATATATATATTTTAACCTGTGTGAAACAGTGAGCAGTAAACAGTAGCCTGTGGAAGCTTCTCTCGGGAACTATCAAGATCCTCGTTTCAAAACAGTCCTGGTGACAACAACTGGCAACAACAGGAACCCCACTTCCCTCAAACGTAAGCCAGTTTCCTGATGCTCGAGTGTTTCCTGTTCCTCCACGCTGAGATTTCTCAGGACTCGGGGAGGGACGGAGGGAATGAGGGACTGGTCTGAGGTTCATCCCCGCAGCGCCTCAAGCGCTCATCAAAGAGGCCAAAATCCAGCATGGATCCATCAGCAAGCAACAGCACGAACAACAATTTAAGTCGCAGTACAATGGCACGCTAATATGAACCGGATCCTGAGTGTTTTTAAGTGGAAGAGGGGAGATAGAAGGAGCCACTAATGGAGCAGAATTAAAGCTTTTAATGGCTGTGTAGTATGACGATGCCCATGCAGACCAGACGCCCATGCTGACTGATCAGAGGAGACTCATTAGAGTCCTCCAGCTCTAATCTTACACAAACACACTTCAATTAAGAGCCGGAGCTTTTATTCGACGTGAGAATGAGTCTACAAGTGGTGCAAAGTTCAGGCAGGTCTGGTAATGAGTGAAGCGTTCACGTGTTCGTAAATATGTCACTGACTGGAAAATACTGAGAAAGGTTCAACTCTGACCTGCTTTTTTAACAATGCGTATCATTTATTCTTAGAAATATGGACCCGCTTCAAATCCACTTACTTTTCATTTATTTTCTTTCTGCCTGTAAAGTTTCTGACAGGAACAATTTGGCCTTATAGATTATGATCATTTAAAGGTATTTTTTTATGTAAGTCATTTATTTATACCTTACATCAAAAACAATTACGATGCCTTTATTATATTATTATAACTTCGTCTTTCCATTTGCTCACATTTACATTTTCTGCATTTAGCAGACGTTTTTATCCAAAGCGACTTACAGCAGAGATGTTCACAAGTCACAAAATATGAGTCCGAGTCAAGTCACGAGTCAATATAATCTACACAAAACATATACTGGAAATGTAGCGTAGAAATAAACAAATAATCTGTAAGTTCAGATAAAAACAACAACAGATTAGCGAGTGTATTTTGCTGTTTTACTTCGTGCCTTTACTTTGCTAGGTACCAGTTAAAAGCTTTTCACTGCAAATTACGGCACAGCGGCCAAAATCTCAAACACAGCAAAAAATCCATAACCACTGCTTACCTTAGCTTCTGTTCTTCCAGATGCTATTAAATGTATAAGTGTGTGTCCCATTAGGAATAGAATCCGTTATTTTGTAAATGTGCTTATAATTAAAAACCTCCAAACTTTTCCCGGTTGTGAAGTAAAACACGAACTCGTTAGAAAGCCGATCGAGCGTTTCATTACCACGTCATCTGTGTGACGCTGCAAACTGAATAAATGCAAATAACAGCATTTCTTACTAACAATTACAATCAGAAGCTCTGATTGGTTCAGAAAGCGGTTCTTACAATCATTAGCGGCAATTCTGTAGTAGTGTTCCATTCACATTATCTGTTACTGTGAAGTGCACTACGTAGGGTATTCCACCATTTTAAGTAGGGAGCGACGCTTCATCACTACGCCGGAAGCTGGCTGGAACATTTACCCATTGTGTGCGTTGCGGGTTAAGACGACCGGAGTGTTATTAGAGAGCAGAAAATGACACAATCAAAATGATGTTGGATCATATATATATATATATATATATATAATTGTCACACGTAACTAATGTTAACACATACTGACTTTTGTTGTCCACGAGTCATTTTTTGTGAGTCACGAGTCGAGCCTGAATCATTTGAAATGAGTCCGAGTCGAGTCTGAAGTCGCTGTGTGTGCAACTCGAGTCCCCATCTCTGACTTACAGTACTGTGACAGTATATTGTCTAAGCAATTGAGGGTTAAGGGCCTTGCTCAAGGGCCCAACAGTGGCAACCTTGAACCAGCGACCTTTCGATTAATAGTCCAGTACCTTAACCACTAAGCTACAGGTGCCCTATTTGTTGCTATAAGAGCCTCCATTCCTCAGAAAACCTACCCACAAGATTTTGAAACCTGACTGATGTGATTTACTTCAATTCAACCTTTTAGAGCATTTAAATCAGCCTCTCTACTGGTGCTGACCTCTGTGTGGAGTTTGCATGTTCTTCCCGTGTCTACGTGGGTTTCCTCCGGGAGTTCCAGTTTCCTCCCACAGTGCACAGTCATGAGGAATCTTCTCCAGTCTGTATAGATGTCCGAGCTGCCTGTAGCAGAGCTGAGATTAAACCTGGTCATCTCTGGTGTGCTTGTGTGTCTTTCCTGCTGCGTCATCCGAGCGCTGTATCCTAGAACTATTGTTTGTTAAAGGTCAATGTTTAGTATGACCCATTAATATTAGTGTTTGGATATGTGTGTGTAGTTATTAGAGATATGCAGCACTGAAAATATTTAGATGTACTAGTCAGTATGGGGCGCTTGCATAAAGTGTGTTTGGTGCTAAACTATATTGCCAAAAGTATTCACTCACCCATCCAAATCACTGAATCACTTCCATGGCCACAGGTGTATAAAACCAAGCACCTAGGCATGCAGACTGCTTCTACAAACATTAGTGAAAGAATGGGTCGCTCTCAGGAGCTCAGTGAATTCCAGCGTGGTACCGTGATAGGATGCCACCTGTGCAACAAGTCCAGTCGTGAAATTTCCTCACTACTAAATATTCCACAGTCGACTGTCAGTGCTATTATAACAAAGTGGAAGCGATTGGGAACGACAGCAACTCAGCCACAAAGTGGTAGGGCACGTATCATATTTGATACATGAGTTTAAGAGACCTCTACATCATCAGTATGCATATTGTTTTCCTGAAAAACTTGATGTGTACAATTTGATACTTGTCTTCTGCCCCTGGTGGATTTCTCAAGTACTGCATGCACCAGAGGACCTTTTATTGAGAGATCAAATATGATACAAAACCAAACTGCAAAATCTCATTAATTTTTTTTAATTAAGGTCAAATAAACACTCCAGTTTCAAAACAATTGATTTTTTGGCAATGTTTTGGTGGTTCAGGCTTTAAATAAGACCCGGGACGTCCAAAAAAATTGCATTTTAGATTTGTCTCTCTATAAAATGCTGGATTACAGTCTTCAAATGTTTTCCTTAATCGTTTCTGACTCCCTGCTGTGTTTACTGAGCCAAACTAAGTTTCACTGAACCATCACGGCAATTATTTCTTTTTTAACAAGCAGAATATCCGTTGTTCCTTACGTTTGTATTATACTTTATTAAAGTTGTAATTTCTACACTGTTATCATCACTACAAAGCAGAACATACAGTAATCTGATCCTGGAAGTCCACAGACACAAAGCAGATGTATAAATATGGATTTTGTTTAATACTTTGAAGCTGTATGTGAAACATATGCGAACTGATCAAACTGCATTAGCTAAGAAAACATGAGGAGAAGCATGGAGGGCTTATCAGCACGCCAAGCGAGCATTTTAATTCATTAGAAATGAGCACAGCATGTGCAGCGCAATAATCAGGTGCTTGTTTGTTTGCTCAGGCTCAGCCGGGCCCTTTATCTGACGTCCGAGCCTCTGTTCAGGCTGAAACCCTCGTCTGGATGAAAATGGGCTTCTGCCAAGAAACGCCTGTGCGGCTGTTGAAAGCTACCATCTCTGGCCTGGCACTCGCTATCTGGGCCCCATTTAGCATCTGGTGCGGTGGCTCAGTTGGGTAACATGAGCTCGACATCAAATCCCTCCTCTGGTGTCTAATGGAGGTGTAATAATTGGCAAAAAGAGGCATGTGACCACCGGCTCATCGGAAAACGATATATCGTCCTAAAGCGATATAAGCAATATATCTATGGACCTATAGTTTCATTTGTAGTTTAGCTGATTTTATTAATATTGTTATTATTATTATTATTATTATTATTATTATTATTATTATTATTATTATTATTATTATTGTTGTTGTTGTTGTTGTTGTTGTTGGTATTATTATTATTAATGTTATTATTATTATTATTATTATTATTATTATTATTATTGTTGTTGTTGTTGGTATTATTATTATTAATGTTATTATTATTATTATTATTATTATTACATTATTTATTATTATTATTATTTATTATTATTATTATATTTATTATTATTCATATTATTGTTGTTATTGTTATTATTATTTTTATTATTATTGGTATTATCATTATTATTATTTTTATTATTATTATTGGTATTATTATTATTATTATTGGTATTATTATTATTATTATTATTATTATTGTTGGTATTTTTATTATAGTCAAAACTCCTGGCAAGCATATAGACAGTGTTCCTCCTGAACATCCTCCTGTTTGGGTCTTCAGGCCTCTTAATGCCTTTTAATTGTATCCATCCATGTTGTTGTTGGCCGTCCTCTTCCTCTTTCACCTTCAGCTCTTCCAAGCATAATTGAATTGCTTCTCCTCATAATGTGTCCAAAATATCAGAGCTTCAGTTTTTTTATCTGGGCTTTGAGTGAGAGTTTAGATTTGATTTTGTCGAGGATCCATTTGTTTGTCTTCTTTACCATCCAAGGTTCTCTTAAAGTCTGGGCTAGGACTGAAGTTTAAAAACATCAATATCCCTCCAGTCCCTCTTTTTACATTATAATTATTATATACAAAATAATTATTATCTTTTTTATATTATAATTATAATTTAAAGACATTTTAATTCTAGTAAAACAGAACTTCATAAAACAGAGATTCATAGTGATTCTACTCAATTCACCACATTTATAAATAAATACACAAGTGCATGGAAACACACTTGTAACAAACATATGTATAAATATCATTAGAAAACATCTGAATAGAATAGGAATGTATTCATAAATTTAAACAGCCATGTTCAGAAAAAGTAAACAGGGTAAAAAACTTTTCAGTGTAAACAAAACAAAATGTTCAGATATGGATAGATGGATGGATGGATGGATGGATGGATAAATGGATGGATGGATGGATAGATAGATGGATGGATGGATAGATGGATGGATAGAGAGATAGATGGATGGATGGATGAATGGATAGATGGATAAATGGATAGATGGATGGATGGATGGATGGATGGAGAGAGAGATGGATGGATGGATGGATGGATGGATGGATGGATCCACACATTTATATTTAGGTTATAAGCTGTGAGGGTGTAGTAGGAGGAGGAGTAATCGGTCGTGTCTGAGAGACTGAGAGACACTTCTAGTCTGGATTTAGCTCCATCTGATTTGCATCTTTTTGGACACTCAGAGAAGCTTTAAGGGGAAGAAGATTTTCATGTGATGATGATGTGAAAGCAGCGCTGCATCAGTGGGTAACCCACAGCTCTACCCAGTGTTTGCTGCCTTTTGCCTTTCTTTAAATAAAAACAGGAGTTTTAAAACTTTTTGGCTATATACTCCCGTTAGAAAGGCCTAAGCTAGACCTCAGTGTTTGACTATTTTTGATACAAAAGTGCTGTTTAATGTCTGAGCTGTTTCCGTACATAGAGGTCACCACAATGGATCATGCTGAGACATTCAACTGTGACACTGGCACAGTTTTTACACCGGATGCCCTTCCAGGAAAGCCAAGCGTTCTTTTTCATTTTATATAATTTCTACATCAACAAAAGTACAGTATCATTTATTTTCAGTATATTTATTTCTTAATATAAGTACAAAGGTCACCCGTGTTGTATTTTCACCCTCATAATATTTTACCCCTGCGCTACAGTTTCTAAATAAATCCCTCAAACCAGGACCACCCTCACTAATGCCAACCTGCAGGTCAAATCATGCCTGGCATAAATCATCCGTAGATGAAACCGATTACTCAATAACTCACAGAAAATTGAAATGTGTGCAGACTTGGCCCAGAGATTTGAACTTTGGTTTAGGCTTACTCTGTCATTACGAGCGACTGGAACAATAGCGGACCTGAGCTGTGCCACACGGAATGCCTCCCGAGTGGGTTCAAACACGACGGTTCTCCAGTGTGGGAACCAGCAGACACAATCACACCAGAGCTCAATCACTCGGCCGCATTGTGGCAGAGCGTAAACGTGACTCCTGGACAATACCCTCATATTGCTGTGATGAGGAAGGTGGAGGAAACCGCATGAGCGAAGGGGGACGGGGGGACGGGGTGGTAAATCGCACACAAGTGGTGTTGAACTGTGTGTGAACTTAGTTTCACAGGATGCATAAAGGGCACCGATTGGCACAATGCTGTCTCACGGTCAAAAGTCTTGTTAATGAACTCCTGCAGAGTTAAAATTACACCTCCGTAGTTAAAACTGATTCAGTTTAACTCTGTCAATGTTAATCCAGCACCGGGTTCAGTCTGGAATCGACTTCGCATGAATGTTGAAATAAACGTGTGAGTTCTGATTTGATTGATGGCCATGTTTGTACTTGTTACACATGGATAGTCGAGCTTGACAATTTACCACATTGTCTGGGGGTAAATGGTCATTTTAGAAAGTATACTGTACCGGTAGCCCCCCTAACAGATAGTACAGAGTTCCCATAAAACTTTTCATACTCAAAGAAGCAATTACTACTCATTTTGACAAAAAATAGCCCACAAAAGCATACCAAATAACACTAACTCTTACTCACTCACTTTAAACCACGTATCCTAATCAGGGTCATGGGGAGGGGGGTCGTTTGGTGCTGGAGCCTGTCCCAGCTCCCCATGGGTGCAAGGCACACAGTAACACCATGGACTAGGCATCAGTCCATCAGACGGCAGATACACAAACACGTTCACACCTTAACACTCTTTGGCCTGTTGGAGGAAACCGCAGCTCCCGCAGGAAACCCACACAGACACGGGGAGAACATGCAAACTCCACACAGAAAGTATCCAGACCGCCCCGCCTGGGGACCAAACCCAGGAAGAGGAATCCAGGGCCGATGGAACACCTTTATTTATCATATGAAATGCTTTTTTGCAGAGCACTGGGTCAGGCACTGTACAGAACTCCTGGAGCGGAGACTGTTAAGGGCCTTACTCAAGGGCCCAACAGTGGCTGCATGGAACCCTAAACTTTCTAGTAGGTAACCCACAGCTCTACCGAGTGCTTGCTGCCTTTTGCCTTTCTTTAAATATTTCTTTTCGGCTATATACATATACCCACCTTTGTGCCTCTTTTAAAAGTCCAAAACTAGACCTCCGTTTTTGACTATTCTTAATATAAAAATGCTCTTTAATGCCTGAGCTGTTTCATACATACGGTTCGCCACAGCTAATTATTAGGATCCATCTGTGGCACAGTTTTTCCACCGGATGCCCTTCCTGACGTATCGGTCCTGTTTGTAACCGGGCCTGGGACCGGCACTCAGAGCGCACTGACAAGTCAAGTGAACCTTCCAGTATCTAGGCTGTTCGGACACAGCCAATCATCAGCCATTAATACTCAACCGGCCGATAGCATAATAGTGGGCTGAATGCTCTTTGAAAAAATGGCATTGTTGTTTCTTTGTACAGACTAAGAAAACTGGACCAGTGATGTCACTGTGTCACAGATTTAGTGTATTGAGTTAATGAATCTGTCTTTTTCCTTTTTGGATTTCTTTAAGTAAGCACCAACATGTACTAATGTACAATCCAATAAACATAAACAGACAAAAGCAAACTTAAAAAAAAGCGGGAATGTATATTTTTTTTAATTAAGGCACAAAGCAACTCAGTACAGTAAACCTATCATGACTCAGTTAAACCAGACAGCTACAGTTAAGGACGTTTGATTGGCGCTTGATGCTGCATTTTCAGAATGGTACTCGGTGGTGCAGCAATCCACTACCGCTGCAATCCAGGGTTTAAATCCCAAGTGGCGAGGCCGAAAGTGCTATCGTGTGGTCAGGCGTCCACATACAGATGTGATTGGCCGGTGTCCTGCCCGGCGTGTGTTACTGCATCATGCTAAATGATTCCAGGGAAGCCAGATGCACTGCAACCCTGACCAGGATAAAGTGGTGGTGAAACATAAGAATGACATAGGTCTGATCCTATTACCCTGCCCTGCTAATAAACTGTAAAAATCCTAAATTGGTTTTTCAGGTATACAGTGCTTATCTCCTAAAGCCGTATAGCCCATCTTAATACAACCCCAAATCAGAAAAAGTTGGGACAGCATGGAAAATGCAAATAAAATAAAAACACAGAGTTTCTTACATTGACTTTGACTTTTATTTGATTGCAGACAGGATGAACCTGAGATATTTCATGTTTTATCTGCTCAACTTCATTTCAGGCCTGCAACACATTCCAAAAAAAGTTGGGACGGTGGCAATTTAGGGCTAGTAATGAGGTGAAAAAACTAAATAATGATGTGACTCCAAACAGGTGATTGTAATCATGGTTTGGTACAAAAGCAGCATCCAGGAAAGGCTGAGAGTCTCTGATGAGTAAAGATGATCAGAGGATCCAGTTTGTCCACAAATGTGTGAGAAAATGATTGAAATGTTTAAAAACAATGAACCTCAATGAAAGATTAGAAGGGATTTGCATGTTCTCCCTCTACAGTACATAATATCATTAAACCATTCAAGGAATCGGGAGGAATTTCAGTGCGTAAAGGCCACGGACCCAAGCTTAAGCTGAACGCTCGTGATCTTCCATCCCTCAGACGGCACCGCATCAAGAACCTCCACTCAACACTAGCTGATATAACCACATGAGTGAGGGATTAGTTTATCAAACCTTTATCAAGCTCTACAATATGGAGTTACTGCATAAATGATACTTAAAAACTTTACTTTGTAAAAAAGAAACCTCATGTTAACCATGTCCAGAAGTGGCGTCGACTTCTCTCGGCTCTGAGGCATCTAGGATGGACCATCACACAGACTATCCAAACTGTTATCAGCAACAAGTCCAAAAGCCAGGGTCTGTCATGGTATGGGGCTGTGTCAGTGCCTAAATTTAAACTACAAATAAATAGCACGTCACAATGTCACACTGGCTCAGCTCTGGTGTTGGTGCTGCATCATACTGGAACTATACCCCTGAAATATGCATCATATCACTAGTTCACAAGCCTCTTTTTACTATTAATGTCATTAATTAGCACTAATACCTAACGCCTCTTCAGAGCCCCAACCGATGAGAAATTAGCTCCCTGTTTTCTTTTTAATAATCAACCAACTCCACTAAGGATCGTCCTGTAACCATCTGTTCCAGTTACCACTTATTAACTCTCCTCTATTGCACAAAGGCTGCCAGCTTGGGAGGGCAAGCGTGTGCTTCTCCAAAAAAAAAACAAAAAAAAAACACAAAGTTAGTGAGTTAGCCACATCGTTCTTAACTGCTGCTCATGCAACATCATTGAGTGATTAGCGTTCTCAGAGGCGGCTAATAACTGCCCACTTCATACACACGCTTATAGATGCCCAGAATGATCTAGTGTTGCTTTGATCAGTAAGACAGGCAGGAATTAAAATCATTCCTACCCTAAACGCAGGGTCAATTATGCTCTGTTCAGGTCCCAGACACAAAAGGCTCGGAAAATGAACTTCAGATCGTTCAGATAACCCGGTCATCAGCTGCACAACGCTGCACAACCGAGTACTTTCTTTTTGTGTAAATGACCAGTATTTATCATTAAATAAATGAGTTTTTTCCTCCCACAGTACAAAGACATGCAGTCAGTTTAATTGGGGCTACTAAAATTGGCCTTGTGTGTGTGTATGTCTCTGTGTGTGTGTGTGTGTGTGTGTGTGTGTGTGTGTGTGTGTGTGTTTGCTCTGTCATGGACTGGCAACCTGCCAGTTTGCTACCTTTCACAACCCTGAATAGGATAAATTGGTGGTAAAACAGACAATAAATTAATGAAATCAATTTCTTTAATAGTATTTCTGTAATTTCTAGATAATGGGACCATTGATGCCAGAAGTTTTTCCAGTGTTACTTTGTGAACCAGTTAGAAAAATGTACATACACTGATCAGCCATAACATTAAAACCACCTCCAACTACACTCACTGTCCATTTTACCAGCTCCACTTACCATATAGAAGCACTTTGTAGTTCTACAATTACTGACTGTAGTCCATCTGTTTCTCTACATGCTTTGTTAGCCCCCTTTCATGCTGTTCTTCAATGGTCAGGACCCCCACAGGACCACTACAGAGCAGGTATTATTTAGGTGGTGGATCATTCTCAGCACTGCAGTGACACTGACATGGTGGTGGTGTGTTAGTGTGTGTTGTGCTGGTATGAGTGGATCAGACACAGCAGCGCTGCTGGAGTTTTTAAACACCTCACTGTCACTGCTGGACTGAGAATAGTCCACCAACCAAAAATATCCAGCCAACAGCGCCCTGTGGGCAGCGTCCTGTGACCACTGATGAAGGTCTAGAAGATGACCGACTCAAACAGCAGCAATAGATGAGCGATCGTCTCTGACTTTACATCTACAAGGTGGACCGACTAGGTAGGAGTGACTAATAGAGTGGACAGTGAGTGGACACGGTATTTAAAAACTCCAGCAGCGCTGCTGTGTCTGATCCACTCATACCAGCACAACACACACTAACACACCACCACCATGTCAGTGTCACTGCAGTGCTGAGAATGATCCACCACCTAAATAATACCTGCTCTGTGGTGGTCCTGTGGGGGTCCTGACCATTGAAGAACAGGGTGAAAGGGAGCTAAAAAGGTATGTAAAGAAACAGATGGACTACAGTCAGTAATTGTAGAACTACAAAGTGCTTCTATATGGTAAGTGGAGCTGATAAAATGGACAGTGAGTGTAGAAACAAGGAGGTGGTTTTAATGTTATGTTATGGCTGACCAGTGTATGTTATAAACAGAAGAACCGAGACTGAAAAACTAAAAACCTAGAACCCATCCAACACAGGATAATGACATCGCCACAGAAGAACAAGAAATATCCCTGAATCAGCCCCAGATAAACACCCCTGAGATATGACGAGGCTCAGTGTTACAGATCTAATGGAAAACTTCCAGAGAAAAAATGGGTTTGACAGGATGATAAATGAATCTGAGAAAGAGAAAGGTACAGAGTACCAAAGGAACGGTCCAGAAACTGTCTGAATTTCATGCAGGGGTTGGCAGGCGAGCTAATGTGTAACTGTTTGCAAGAAGTAACACAGTGTTAGCATGAACTAAGAGAAAATTAAAAAGTCAAAAATAAATCTAATGAGAAATGGGAAACGGGCTGAGACTGAGGGTTTTGTGTGCTTGTGTCTCTATGATGAGATTTTAATAGAATTTTAGAATTTTAAATTGTTCTTTGCCAAGAAAAATATCTTGAACACAGCTATTAGGTTGTTAAACTAAAATCTTTTCTTCCTTTACAATTTTAGTTATTTCTTTTATACATAAATATAAACCTGAGAATTAAACGTTCGACTTAGACGTTGACGTTCCTCACTGGTGTCTTTAAGATAGACTCTTTAGCACTTTAATTAGAGGGTTTACATACATTTATGTATATAAGAGACAAAACAGCATGACAGTAATATTGTAAAGACCTTTCGGTGAGAGTAGCAGTAAAACTCACTGGACCCTCAGTGCTGAGATCTCAAGCTCACAAGTTCTAATCCACCTGCCGACCGGGCGTCTACACGCAGACATAATTGGTTGGATGGTTTAAAGTTTTTTTTTTTTTTATCACTGCTATGATTATGGCAGGTGAAAAGAAGTGGTGGGCAACTTTACACACGTCAGAGGGGGCACGTGTTAGTACTGCAGCAGTGGAGGAGAGATATGACCGGGGTAAATGGATATGACTAGATTGAGATAAAAAAGCAGGGTGTATTAATACAACTGCTTTCACCTGTTCTTCAATAGTCAGGACCCCACAGGACCACTACATGGCAGGTATTATTTAGGTGGTGGATCATTATCAGCACTGCAGTGTTAGTGTGTGTTGTGCTGGTATGAGTGGATCAGACACAGCAACGCTGCTGGAGTTTTTAAATACCGTGTCCACTCACTGTCCACTCTATTAGACACTCCTACCTAGTTGGTCCACCTTGTAGATGTAAAGTCAGAGACGATCGCTCATCTATTGCTGCTGTTTGAGTCGGTCATCTTCTAGACCTTCATCAGTGGTCACAAGACGCTGCCCAAGGGGCGCTGTTGGTTGGATGTTTTTGGTTGGTGGACTATTCTCAGTCCAGCAGTGACAGTGAGGTATTTAAAAACTCCAGCAGTGCTGCTGTGTCTGATCCACTCATACCAGCACAACACACACTAACACACCACCACCATGTCAGTGTCACTGCAGTGCTGAGAATGATCCACCACCTAAATAATACCTGCTCTGTGGGGGTCCTGTGGGGGTCCTGACCATTAAAGAACAGCATGAAAGGGGGTAACAAAGCATTCAGAGAAACAGATGGACTACAGTCAGTAATTGTAGAACTACAAAGTGCTTCTATATGGTAAGTGGAGCTGGTAAAGACCAGACCAGGACTTAAAGACTAGAATAAGTGTTTTATATTGTATTGGGAAATGAACAGGAAGCCAGGTTAGATGTTTGAGTGAGGGAGTCTGCAGAGAACATCACTGCAATAGTCCAGTCAGGATGGCAATATTCCTGAGGTGAAAGAAACCAGTTTTGTGGTGTTTTATTGTGAAAATAAAAGGTGAAGTCCAGGATGACCACGAGGACTGCGCTGATGTGGACGTTATGAAGTCTGGGATGGTCCAGGATTGATGTCTTATTTTCTTTAAGGTCGCTGGAGATTCCATTAATAATGCCTCGGTTTTATTAGTTTTTAGCCTCAGAAAGTTCACACTCGGGCAGCATGGTGCTCGGTGGGTAGCACTGTCATGTCAGAGCAAGAAGGTCCTGGGTTCCATTCCCAGGTGTGTTCTGTATGTTCTTTCTGTGTCTGGGTGGGTTTGCTCTTGGGAGCTCAGGTTAATTGGAGCTACTAAATCTGCCCTGTGTGTGTGTGTGTGTGTGTGTGTGTGTGTGTGTGTGTGTGTGTGTGTTTCCTACTTTTTTCGCCTTGTACCCACCACAACCCTGGATATGATAAAGCGTTGGTGAAACAGACAATAAATGAATGAATGTTCACACTCATTCAAGTGTGAAGCTCAGTAAATCAATCAACCAGAGCAGGAGGAGGCAGATACGTGAGAATCTGTGTGTGTGTGTGTGTGTGTGTGTGTGTGTGTGTGTAAACCTGTAACAGAGGAAACTACACACCATGCAGTCTGATGACAGCACCAAGTGGGAGCAAATTTATAATAAATACATGAGGGCCAACAACCGAGCCTTGGGGAACTCTCAGAGAAAGGTGTGACAGATCTGACCTGAATCTATCTATTAAGACAAAGTGCCGTCTGTCTGAGAGACAGGATTAACACCAGGAGTTGACAGGGCCAGAAATGCCAACAGCTTTTTCAAGTCTTGGCAAGAATATGGTTCGATATAGAGTATCAAAGGTATCAGTCAAATCTAACACAGCCAGGATGTTCAATAATCTGTGATGTGCAACCATAGGGGTGTTTTTAACCCTTGAACGTATAGTTTCAGTAATGTGGTTTTCCCTAAATCTAGTTTCTCGAGAAGCTCGGTGCTCCTGATCTATCTGTGGTCAGATATGGTTCTCCAAGGCTTTAATGCTTCCCCCATGGGAGGCCAAGGTCCGTTTGATGGAGTTTAGTGAGTCCCGGATTGGTGTTTGTGTGTTCTGATAACAAGTATGGTTCTAATTTGTTTAGTGCTGGTAGAAACCGGGGTGGAGGTGCTACAGCCTCATTTGCTCATCACCTCACAGCTAAAAGGTCCTGGGTTCTATTCCCAGGCGGAGCGGTGCGGGTCCTTACTGTGTGGAGTTTGCATGTTTTCCCCTTGTCTGCGTATGTTTCCTCCGGGAGCTCCGGTTTCTCCGCACAGTACATGACTGTGTTTGATATTAGAACTTGAACTGATAAATCTGTCCTGTCATGGATGTAATCAATGTGTGTAAAACATGATGTTAAAATCCTAATAAATAAATAAATGATACCTCTGTGTGCTATCCCTTGCTTGTTGTTATATAAAGAATAAATAATGCCTTTATGTACAGTATGTGCTCACTGCAAGCCTCAGAGCAAACTGCCGCTTTGTTCAGCGCTCGGCTTGATTGGTGCGGTAAAACGTCATCAAAGTGTGAACATGAGACGAATCTGCATTTGTGTGGAATAACCATCAGATCCAGTGTTACAGCTCCACATGTATCTGTGTTTATCTGGATTTTCCTCCCTGTTTCACTTTTAAACTTGTGTTTTAGCTCGAGCTTCTGAGAAATTGTGAGAATCAGAATCAGCTTTTCTTGATCTTTTAAGGGTTTTTAACAAAGAAATCCTTAAATCCAGTTTTTCGAGAAGCTTGGTATTCCGGATTCAGAGAGAATTACATTTATTTATCTCTATCTGTGGTCGGATATGGTTCTCCAAGGCTTTAACGCTTCCCCCATGGTAGTCCAAGGTCCGTTTTATAACGAGGTCTGTGGTAGCTGGTGAACGTGCCCCGGGTTCCCAGCGAAACAGACGTTACAGAGCTCAGCAAACAAAGGGTTCTTATACCAGACCTCCCAATTAGTGCTGATCACCCACAGCTGTGGGGCTGGCTATTTAAGCCAGCTCTACACAGCAGTGGGTGTCGCACCTTTGTTTGTTTTGTGGTCTCTTGTGGCAGCTCGTCCACACTGTTGTTTAGCCATAGGTGGTAGCCCTGGTGGCGCTAGGCCATTAGGGTAAGTAAAACCGCAAGGTTTGAGGTAGTGAGGGTTTTCTTTCTGCCTCTTAGAAATAGTGTGGTGCGACGCCGCGCAGTCCTCGAACTGCTGTTTGTTTCAGCGCTAGCATTAGCTTAGCGGTCTCACTCAGTGCTCTATTAGCGCTGGTTATATCCTAGGCATCAGTGCCTTTAGTTAAACAGAACATTGGATTCTCCAACCGCTGGGTGGCGACTCCGGAAAGTACTCGGTAGTCACGCCAACATCCCCGGTTCGAATCCACACTCTCTACAGCTGCCCAGCTCTCGTGTAGTTGCTGGGTAGACTCTTTATCGCTGTCTCCTTAAAACGCTAACTTTAGCTTTAGCGGCTTTCACTCCGCGCTGTTTTAGCGTGGTAGTAATTCCGGCATCAGTGCCGTTAGTTAAACGGAACATTGGATTCTGCAACCGCTGGGTGGCAACTCCGGAAAGTAATCGGTAGTCACGCCAGCATCCCCGGTTCGAATCCACACTCTACCGTTGCTTAACCTTTCTCATTTGTTTTTCTCTTGTTTCAGATCGGTGTTTTGTCAGCTTCCGTCGGAGTTTCCGATTGGGTTTTGTTTTGTTTTATGTTAGCTGTTTACCTTTTCTGTTGTCCTTATTAATTAAATAAAATATCTTTTTATATAATTTTACTTCTGCATTTGTGTCCCTTTCTTCCCACGTGACAGAAAGGTGCGACCATACCATGGACGCAGCAGAAGTTCCACCCCTTACGGACGTGCTACGTCATCAAGGGGTAGCGTTAGGCAGGCACGAGGTGGCCCTAAACGAGTTGGCGCAGCGGGTAGCTGCGCTCACCCTGCAGCCGCCAATTCTTAGGTCCGGTCCTGAACCCCCTGCACACTCTCCTACCCACTCCGGAGGGTGTGGAAACCGCGACACCCCTATTTCGCCTCCCGAAAGGTATTCGGGAGAGGCTAAGAGGTGCCGTGGCTTCCTCCTCCAGTGTGCCCTTGCGTTCGAGCTGCAACCCTCTCGCTACCCCACGGAGCGATCGAAGGTTGCATACATAATATCCCTTTTGACTGGCCGAGCTTTAGAATGGGCTACTGCCCTCTGGGAGCAAAATGCTCCGGAATGCTCTTCGGAAAGCTCCTTTAAGGAAGCTATAAAGGAGACCTTTTTTCACCCTTCGGGTGGCCGTGAGGTAGGCCCTCGTCTACTCGAGCTTACCCAAGGTGCTCGGTCAGTAGCCGATTATGTAATCGAGTTTCGAACGCTCGCGGCTGAGTGCGGCTGGGACGAGGGGGCCCTTACTGCCATATTCCATCGTGGTTTGTCTGGTAAAGTGAAGGACGAGCTGGCCACCAGGGACCCTCCTACCACTCTTAAGGACTTCTATGTCCTGGCCAACGCCATAGACACCCGCCTTCGCCAGCGAGCCCGGGAACGGGGCACCTGTTCCCCGTTCACCCGCTCGCAGGTCTCTCCCAATTCTCCTCCGCCTGTCCTGGATCCTGAACCCATGCAGTTGGGGTCAGCTCGCGCTGGTGCCCCAACGGCTTCGGGCCCGCCTGCCCGACCCCGGCAGCCATTAAAACTAGTAGGCCGCTCTCGAGCTAGGGACTCGGGAGTGAGCCGAACTACCATCCCTGTCCAAGGACTATTTCTGCAGGCCCGGTTGCTTTGGGGCCTGGGAGACACAGACCTTCGGGTCTGTGTGGATTCAGGCGCGGTGGAGAGTTTCATAGACATCAACCTGGTACACAGGCTGGGGATTGAGGTCCAACCGCTAACAACTCCAGTGTCGGTCCATGCTGTGGATGGCCGACCTGTAGCGGGCAGCCCGATAACCCACCAGACGCGACCTCTCACGTTGCGCCTGGAAAACCACGAGGAACGGATCACCTTTCTTGTGACTCACGTTCCTCACCTCCAGGTGGTTTTGGGGTATTCGTGGCTGCAAAGACACAACCCCCAGATCGACTGGGCCACCGGATCGATCTTTATCTGGGGAACGCAGTGTCGGGACTCGTGCTTACTGCAAGGCGGCGCGAGCCCCGAGCCGTCCGAACCCAAGATGGCGATCCCGGATTTGGCAGCTGTTCCTCCTGTGTACCATGATTTACGGGAGGTTTTTAGCAAGTCCCGGGCGCAGGACTTGCCCCCCCACAGACCGTTCGATTGCGCCATCAACCTTTTGCCCGGCACTACTCCTCCTAGGGGGCGCCTTTTTTCGCTCTCCGGCCTAGAAAAGGTTGCTATGGAGGAGTATGTGCGTGAGGCGCTCAAACAGGGGTTCATCCGTCCTTCCTCCTCCCCAGCTGGGGCAGGGTTCTTTTTTGTGAACAAGAAGGACGGCACCCTGCGCCCCTGTATCGATTATCGCGGTCTGAATGCCGTTACGATCAAGGATCGGTACCCGCTGCCGCTGATGGCCACGGCTTTCGAAGCCCTTCAGCGAGCCTCGGTTTTTTCAAAGCTCGATCTTCGCAGCGCGTACAATTTGATCCGGATCAGGCAGGGGGATGAGTGGAAGACTGCGTTCATTACGCCCACTGGCCACTATGAGTACTCGGTGATGCCATTTGGGTTAATGAATGCCCCCGCAGTCTTCCAGAGATTTATCAATGAGGTCTTGCGGGAGACTCTTGGTAAATTCGTCTATGTTTACTTAGACGATATTCTTATCTTTAGTCAGTCCATCGACGAGCATATAGGGCATGTCCGACGAGTTCTCCAGCTCTTGCTCGACAACCATCTGTTTGTCAAGCTGGAGAAGTCAGTCTTTCACTCCCCCACGGTCTCGTTTCTGGGGTTTGTAGTGTCCGAGGGCACCCTGCGCATGGACTCGGCTAAAGTATCTGCGGTGGAGAAGTGGCCAACTCCAAGTTCTTTACGCCAACTGCAAAGGTTTTTGGGCTTTGCAAACTTTTTTCGGCGTTTCATTAAGAACTTTAGCTCAGTCGCCGCCCCGTTAACGGACCTCACAGGCAAAGGCCCGTTCCAATGGACGGTGCAGGCCCAGCAAGCTTTCGACAAGCTAAAAACACTCTTGACAACTGCTCCCGTCTTGCAGTTGCCCGACCCAGAGGAACCCTTCGTTGTCGAAGTGGATGCTTCCGAGGTCGGGGCTGGGGCAGTTTTGTCCCAAAGAGTGGGGCCGGGGAAGAAGCTACATCCATGTGCCTTCTTCTCGCACCGCCTGACTCCAGCCGAGCGGAACTACCCGGTCGGAGACAGGGAACTCTTGGCCATTAAGTTGGCGTTAGAGGAGTGGCGACACTGGCTCGAGGGGGCCAAACATCCTTTTCTTGTCTGGACGGATCACAAAAATCTGTCATTCATCCAGCAAGTCAAGAGGATGAACTCCCGTCAGGCCCGGTGGTCCTTATTTTTTGGAAGGTTCAATTTTACACTGTCTTATAGACCGGGGTCCGAAAATGTCAAACCGGACGCTCTGTCTAGACAGTGGGAACCGACCAGGCCGGAGACCGGACCTGATCCCGTGATCCCCTCGACCCAGATAGCGGCCCCAATCACATGGGGCATATCGAAGGTCATTCGGGATGCCCAACGGGCTGAACCCGACCCCGGTGGGGGACCTCCTGACAGACTGTACGTACCTTCATCCGTACGGCGTCAGGTCTTCGAGTGGGCTCATGCTTCCCCATTTGCGGCGCACCCAGGCGTGACTAAGTCCCTGGTCTTGCTGCGCCGAAGATTTTGGTGGCCGGGGATGGAGAATGAGGTACGTGACTTTGTCCGTGCCTGCTCTGTGTGTGCTCTTAACAAGAGTCCCAGAGAGCGCCCCAGGGGCCTTCTTCATCCGTTGCCAATACCGGCTAGACCGTGGTCCCACATTGCCCTGGACTTTGTGACAGGCTTGCCTAAGTCCAGAGGGTTCACGGCGGTATTGGTAATTGTCGACCGGTTTACCAAATCTTGCCTCTTTATCCCACTACCCAAGCTACCATCCGCCATGGGCACTGCGCAGATCATTCTGAATCATGTGGTGAGAGCACATGGGGTCCCCTCAGACATTGTGTCAGATCGGGGCCCACAGTTTGTGAGCCAGTGCTGGCGGGCCTTTTGCCAAATTATTGGCGCGAAGGCCAGCTTATCCTCCGGTTACCACCCGGAGTCGAATGGGCAGTCGGAGAGGCTTATCCAGGATCTGAGCAAGATGCTCAGGTGCCTGACGGCAGGGAATCCGACCACGTGGTCGGATAAGCTGATGTGGGCAGAGTTTGCTCACAACACCCTGCATCATTCGGCGATCGGCATGTCACCGTTTGAAGCTCAGTTCGGGTACCCTCCTCCGCTCTTTCCTGAGCAAGAGCAGCAGGTAGCGGTCCCGTCTGTACAGCTTCAGGTCCGCCGCTGCCGCGCCGCCTGGCGCAAAGCTAGGCAGGCACTTGTGGCCACCCAGCGCTCTGTGAAGCGCAAAGCTGACCGCAGGCGGCAGCCGGCTCTTACCTTCCGGCCAGGCCAACGAGTACTTGTTTCAACGAGGGATCTCCCCGTTCGAGGTGTTCCACATAAGTTGGCACCCAAGTACATTGGCCCGTTCAAGGTGGTAAAGCGGATTAACCCGGTGACGTATAGGTTGGAGCTTCCTCCCCGCATGAAAGTGCATCCAACCTTCCATGTCTCCCATCTCCGACCATTTATGTGCGGGGGAGTTTTACCCCCTCCCCAACCTCCCGCCCCTCGTATCATCCAGGGTGCCCCTGCCTTCACGGTTCGCCGGTTACTTGACAGCAGGAAGGTTCAGGGTAGTACCCAATACTTGGTGGATTGGGAAGGTTACGGCCCTGAGGAACGTTCATGGGTACCGGCTCGTCAGATCCTGGACCCTGAACTGATCCGCGAGTTCCGACGGAACCGTGCTGCGGGTCTTGGGACCTCAGGAGCTGTCCCTAGAGGAGGGGGTTCTATAACGAGGTCTGTGGTAGCTGGTGAACGTGCCCCGGGTTCCCAGCGAAACAGACGTTACAGAGCTCAGCAAACAAAGGGTTCTTATACCAGACCTCCCAATTAGTGCTGATCACCCACAGCTGTGGGGCTGGCTATTTAAGCCAGCTCTACACAGCAGTGGGTGTCGCACCTTTGTTTGTTTTGTGGTCTCTTGTGGCAGCTCGTCCACACTGTTGTTTAGCCATAGGTGGTAGCCCTGGTGGCGCTAGGCCATTAGGGTAAGTAAAACCGCAAGGTTTGAGGTAGTGAGGGTTTTCTTTCTGCCTCTTAGAAATAGTGTGGTGCGACGCCGCGCAGTCCTCGAACTGCTGTTTGTTTCAGCGCTAGCATTAGCTTAGCGGTCTCACTCAGTGCTCTATTAGCGCTGGTTATATCCTAGGCATCAGTGCCTTTAGTTAAACAGAACATTGGATTCTCCAACCGCTGGGTGGCGACTCCGGAAAGTACTCGGTAGTCACGCCAACATCCCCGGTTCGAATCCACACTCTCTACAGCTGCCCAGCTCTCGTGTAGTTGCTGGGTAGACTCTTTATCGCTGTCTCCTTAAAACGCTAACTTTAGCTTTAGCGGCTTTCACTCCGCGCTGTTTTAGCGTGGTAGTAATTCCGGCATCAGTGCCGTTAGTTAAACGGAACATTGGATTCTGCAACCGCTGGGTGGCAACTCCGGAAAGTAATCGGTAGTCACGCCAGCATCCCCGGTTCGAATCCACACTCTACCGTTGCTTAACCTTTCTCATTTGTTTTTCTCTTGTTTCAGATCGGTGTTTTGTCAGCTTCCGTCGGAGTTTCCGATTGGGTTTTGTTTTGTTTTATGTTAGCTGTTTACCTTTTCTGTTGTCCTTATTAATTAAATAAAATATCTTTTTATATAATTTTACTTCTGCATTTGTGTCCCTTTCTTCCCACGTGACACGTTTGATGCAGTTTGTGTGTTCAAAACTTGTTTAGTGCTGGTAGGAAAAGGGGTGAAGGTGCTACAGCCTCATTCGCTCCAGGTAGGCGGGTGTACGGGTTGCAGAAGAAGTAGTCTTTAACAAGAAGTGCTTTTATCTCTCAGGCTGTGGGACATCTTGTAACTAATTTTAGCTCTGTGTTCTATGCCCCGCTTGTTGTTATATAAAGAATAAATAAAAGATGCCTTGATGTAATAAAACTAGCACAGTTTGTGTACGGTGACCATATTTTGGATTTCAGAAAAGAGGACATTTGGCAGGATGGCAGCATGGGGCAATTCGTGATTCATGGCACAATGGAAAGGGGTTGAAATATTAAATATTTGACAGCTATTTTATTGAACTTTAATAAATAAACAGCTACTTTTTAACAAAACAGCTAACAAACGCATTTATGGTCAGATAATCGTATTACTTTTAATTCTCATTTATGCCTAGTTCACACTACACGATTTTTGCCCTGGTTTTCGCTCGGCGCTAGATTTTCTGGCTCTGGAGCAACTCGGCGTTCACTCGAGGATCGAAACTTGGCTCTTCATCGAAACTTTATCGTAACATTATTACTGCTCGTAAGTTCCTCACTTGTTGTTTTTAACATAATAAGTCACGTTAAGTTTTGTTCACGTTAAGCGTTGTTCGTACGGCCCGAGTCACTTTTACCGTGTCATATCAAACAGTTTGTCTCATTGGAGGAGCTTTGAAAAAGTCAGCGGCAAACTGGGTTCAATCAAATCAAACGACTGGTCGGTGCTAGATTTGCCGGCTCGGGGACAACTCGGCGTTCTCTCGGCGATCGAAACTCAGCTCTCAATCGCTATGTGTCACTCAATCCAAGCGGCTCGCGAGGTAATATATCTAGCTTGCTAGATATTGTATCTGGATATGAGTCGGCCGACTGGCAATAAGTGCTGCGCCAAACAGCCAATGAGAACGCAAGATACGGGGTGAGAGGAAACACAGGGGAGGAGTGTAAAAAGGTGGGACAGGGCGTAATATAGTTTATATCAGAATACATCAGCATACACAAGCTTTACAGTATTTCTGACCTTATCATTCTCTACAAAACATAATACCAACAATGCATTGCAAAAAATATTTATTAACCTCCAACTTACTATAGAACAATCCATGCTGTTCGTGTTGCCAAATCCACTCAGATTCATTTATTTTTTCTCCTTGATTTTACGCTGCACATCAGCACACAAACTCTGATCGCTTGCTACTTGTTGACGTGCATTTTTGGATGTGGTATCATTAAACACTTCTCACGTTTGTTTTCATGACAAAATGTAAAGTATCAGTAAAGGTTAAAGGTTTAAAGGTTTTCAGATTAAACAGGCTTTAATGAATTGTGTTTATTAAACACACACACACACACACACACACACACACACACACTTTGGACTGTGGGAGGAAACCGGAGCTCCCGGAGGAAACCCACACAGACACGGGAGAACATGCAAACTCCACACAGAAAGGACCCGGACCGCTTTTTACCTGGGAATCAAACCCAGGACCTTCTTGCTGTGAGGTGCCTCTTACACTACAGTACTTGAATATTCTGTTGACGTTTTACTCTTACTTTCCCAATTATTAATTAATTAATCAATTAACCAATTTATTTATTTGTTTATTTATTTATTAATGTATTAATTAATTATTGTATTATTTATTTATACAGCTGTGTAACTTAAATATTCTAATTACTTTTTACTCTTACTTTGCCTCTGTCCCAATTATTTATTTATTTTTTTTTTTTATTTATTAATTATTTATTATTATTTTTTTATATTATTATTTTATATACAAGTGTAGCTTTATTATTCTATTAACTATTTACTCCTACTTTGCCTCTGTGCCAATTATTTTTTTATTTTTTTTATTATTTATTCATTCATTATTTATTTATTTATTTATTATTTATTTATGTATACAACAGTGTAACTTAAATATTTTAATTACTTTTTACTCTTACTTTGCCTGTGTCCCAATTATTTACTTATTTATTTATTTATTTATTTATTTATTTATTTATTTATTTATTTATTTATTTATTTATTATTTATTTATTTATTTATTTATTTATTTATTATTTGTTTATTTATTTATTTATTTATTTATTTATTTATATATTTATTTATACAAGTGTAGCTTTAATATTCTGATTACTTTTTACTCTTACTTTGCCTCTGTCCCAATTATTTATTTATTTATTTATTTGAGTGACATGCAGGCATTTATACTCTTGTCAGTTAAACACTGGTTCAAGAGAATAAACATCTTAAATAATTCTTTTTTTATTGCATTTCACAGAACTATTCCCAACTGCTCCAAAATTGTGGATAGTTCACTAGTTTAAAGCATCGAAGTCTTAAAACAGAGTAAAATACTACAAGCCCTCATTAAATGTGTTTCTTATTCTCCTCTGTCCATGATCATGTGATTACAATGCCTGACAAATGCGATCTCTCATACTGCGTAACTGGTTTCACTTAATATTTCACTCACAGAACGTGTAATGCGTTTTAGCCCCGCCGAACAGACCGAGCCGCTCTGCCAAGCCCGTGTTTGCTCGTAGGCATAAATCAGAGCAGCGTGGCATTTTTACAAAAGGGTGGAACTGCTAGATTGCAGTTATAATGCACACCCTGACCACGGAACGAGACTCATAGGAAGAGTTCTCATAGCTGTGCTCTGACTGAAATATTCCACACAATAATATTCACATTTAAACACATCAAATTCCCCGTTATTCTTATTTATTCAGGCTGTAACGAACCTACAGGATGGTTTTGTATTGATTTTTCTCAGTACGTATACAGTATATTAGTTTTAGTGAACCCGAATCTTCTAAATTTATGACCACTGCAGATCTAAACACAAATAACCTAACTGACTTCTCTTGAAGTCTCTGTTCAGAGGGATCCAGCTGCACGCCACGCTCGGTGTGCTTACGCCTTCTGTCAGGCTGCGTTACGTTCAGAAATGATGATGAGGACTTCACTATTGTCATATGAGCACCTGGTTTAAATCAATATCTCTCTGAAAACAACATTGGAAAGAAACGGAAGGAAAACATTCTTGGCTCTGATTGATTCTTATGATCTGCACAGGGCGTATTCATATGGAGATCTGTATTGTGCACAGAGAGTCACCCGTTTCTGTGTAGGCGCCATCGATCAGCCAGCAGAGGTCGTAACTGCAGCAGTTATGAGGAATCTTCTCTGGCATTCCCACCCTCTGACAAGCCAATTATTGTCTGTATAGCAGAGCTGAGATGCAAACTCATGAGTTCAAGGGTTTCTCTGTATTATAATATAATCATAAAAGCTGATTTGGTCAGTAATTTTAAAGTTTTTTGTCATTTTGAAAAGTATGGCTTCGGCATTTTGTAGTTTTTATGAACTAGCAACCGTGTGATGTGGCTCTTCCTATTAAATTCACTTTTATCCCATTTTCAACAAGCTCTACATGTCTAAATGTGTCAGTAAATCCTCCTTTACATGCTGTTCTGTATTTATTAGCGCATATTTAACATTTTTAGAACCGTTCAGGCTGCAAAGTGGTTTTGACACTGCCTGTGTAGTGAGCTGCCTGTTTCTTAAGTTATATAAATACACTATATTACCAAAAGTATTCGCTCGTCTGCCATCACACGCATATGAACCTGAGTGACTCCCATTCTTAATTCATAGGGTTTAATACGATGTCGGCCCACCCTTTGCAGCTATAACAGCTTCAACTCTTCTGGGAAGGCTTTCCACAAGGTTTAGGAGTGTGTTTATGGGAATTTTTGACCATTTTTCCAGAAGCGCATTTGTGAGGTCAGTTCTATTGGGTTGAGGTCAGGACTCTGTGCAGGCCAGTCAAGTTCTTCCACACCAAACTCGCTCATCTACGTCTTTATGGAGCTTTTGCTTTGTGCACTGGTGCACAGTCATGTTGGAACAGGAAGGGGCCATCCCCAAACTGTTCCCACAAAGTTGGAAGCATGAAATTTTACAAAATCTCTTGGTGTGCAGAAGCATTAAGAGTTCCTTTCACTGGAACTAAGGGGCCGAGCCCGACTCCTGAAAAACACCCCCACACCATAATCCCCCCTCCACCAAACTTTACACTTGGCACAATGCAGTCAGACCAGTACCGTTCTCCTGCCAACCACCAAACCCAGAGATACTGACCACTGCAGACCAGGAACATCCCACAAGAGCTGCAGTTTTGAAGATGCTCTGACCCAGTCGTCTAGCCATCACAATCTGGCCCTCGCCAAACTCGCTCAAATCCTCACGGTTGATCATTTTTCCTGCTTCTAACATCAATTTTGAGGATAAAATGTTCACTCGCTGCCTAATATATCCCCTTCACTAACAGGTGCAGTGATGAGAGATAATCAGTGTTATTCACTTCACCTGTCAGTGCTCATAATGTTATGCCTGGTCGGTGTATATTATAGTAGTGTATAAATAGTGTTTCTATAGTAATACACTTATATTAGTGTATTTGTTCTGAGCGCAGTTAAGATTCTGGTGGGTAAAACCAGTGTTTTGTTTTATGTTTAACCATAAATTGGAAATGTTTTACATGGAATAAATGATTTTTGTGCAGTATTATTACATTTGGCCCAAACACCCGATTTAGCCGACCAAATACAGCATTCTAAAATTAATTTTTAATTTAGGAAAACATTGCAGAATTAAATGATATTTTTAATCATAGCAGTGAAGCCCAGATATAGTGCAGGAGTCATCTGGAATTGTCCGCCAGAATAAACAGTCATTTAAGAATGAGGGGAATAATGAGCAGTAGAACAGTTCCAATAGGTCTGTGTGGAGCATGAGGATGGATGAATTTGCAGAATTAAACAGCAAGAACAAAACCAAGTATAGAAAACGATTCATCATTACTGAAACAACCTTTTACCTATAAAGTCTTGACCAGTTTTAAAAGGCAGGGCATGATTTTTAATGGTTAATCCCTCTTGGATTGTTGATTATTATGATTACACAGATTTATTTTTGCATTATATTAGTCATCCCCATGCAAAAAATCCATTGTTTCCATGTAAAACTGAGAATAACATCATACTTCCCATGAAATATGATTTGAAGTGTGTGAAATTACAGCTTCGGAATGACATCACATATTGGGCTGAGATCCCTGGTGTTGGGTTACCTGTCAACATGTGACCAATAGAGCTGAACAGTACAGTTTCCTAATAACTCAATAACTGGTTTTATCATGTTTAGCAGCAACAGTTTCAACCAAGAACTTTCACAATCTGGAGATCAGTCCTTCACATCACTCTGCTCTTTTTGCATACTTGCTTTGATTTAGCCACATCAAGGGACTTGGGCCATAGCAGCTCAATGGGTTTAAGATGTGTGACTGAGCCAATCCAAAATTATTGTCTTGTTGCATAACCCATCTGCCCTTGAGCTTTAAAACACTAGACTGATATATCTCAGTCATTTACTTTGTCATCTTTAGATTTAACCTCAGAGTGTCTATAGTCTAATTTTTAGTTGAATTTGGTTCATTTGTTGCTCTGAGTGCATATGAGGACAATTACTTTTTCACACAGGTTGTGGTTAGGTGTGTTGATGTATGGCGCAGGCAGGTGAACTCTGTACCTGCCTACTGCTGTAGTTACCCTGGCAGGTAGTGTAATGCTAACAGTTTATTATTATAAAAATGTAAACAGATAACAGCAAACCATAGTAGTTTTATTACTGTTTTGTAATAACTGATTTGGTAGTTCTACTAAAACTACTACTGCTATTATTGCTTTTACTTCTACTACTACTATTACTATAACTATTACTAATAATACTACTAATACTATTACTTTTATTACTACAGCTACTACTATTACTACTATTGCTATTACTATTACTACTATTACTTTTGCTACTATTATTACTATAACTACTACTAATAATACTACTACTGCTATTACTTTTATTACTACTGCGACTACTATTACTACTACTATTATTGCTATTACTATTACTACTATTACTTCTGCTAATACTATTACTATAACTACTACTACTAATAATACTGTTACTTCAATTACTACTGCTACTTCTATTACTATAACTACTTCTAATACTAATACTACTACTACTATTACTTCTATTACTACTGCTATTACTATTACTAGTACCACTATTACTACTACTATTACTACTTCCACAACTACAGTTACTACTACTATTACTACTACTACTACTACTACTGCTACTACTACTACTTCTATTACTGCTTACAATGACTGTTACTACAGCTACCACTACTAGTGACATTACTATTACTAGTACTATTATTACTACTAATACTACTAATATTATTATTATTACTTCTACTACTAATGCTACTACTGCTACTACTACTGTTACTATAGCTACTTCTAATACTACTGCTACTATTATTACTACTACTACTACTGCTACTATTACTACTGCTAATATAATTATTACTTCTACTACTAATGCTACCACTGCTACTACTGCTGTTACTATAGCTACTAATACTACTACTGCTACTATTATTACTACTACTGCTACTACTTCTACAACTACTGTTACTACAGCTACTATTACTATGTACTATTACTGCAGCTACTACTATTATTATTACTACTACTACTACTACTACTGTTACTGCTACTATTATTACTGCTACTATTACTATTACTACACTAATAATAAGTAATATAATTACTAATGCTACTACTACTGCTGCTGCTTTCACTACTACTAAAAAATAAGTATATTATACTTTTAATTAAATATTATAATGATAAAATACAGTATAATAAACTATTATATTATAAAATATTTAATTTAAAAATACAAATATGATACATATGAGCTAAAGATCAAATAGAAGATAAAGCATTTACATGACTACTCATGAGTAACTTAAATCATTACTTTTATATTTTCTTAGAAAGGTTGCTTGACAATTTGGTAATGATGTAAAATGAGACTAATACTGGTGACCAGTGTGAAACTAGCAGTTAGGGAGTTGGCCAGTGTATAACTATAAACATAACTGTTATGGTGGAAAATAACATGTGTTTGGAGTAATTAAAAAACACAAAGTATTAAAAGTGTTGATAAGAAGGAAAAATAACACACTTGTTTGTGTGGAGCAAATGTAAATGTTCTGGACATGTTCCTGCATCGATCAGCGCAATGAGCCGCCACTTGAGTGCGTTCTGCAGCCTCATGCTCAGCTGTTTCCAATAACGCCTGCAGGTGGAGGGTGTCTTAGCACGGCATATTTTACACCCGGCGGAGCGTGCTTTTTATGCCTGAATGTTCTGGACGAATGCCTCTGTTTCCACAACACAAATGAACCAATTTACCTCGTATGCCCAGCCACACGCTGTAGTTATGATAATATTATGAAAAGATAAACGGTCAAAGCTCGACTGTCATCACCATCAACAGGCTGGCAAGCATCAAGGGCACCTGAAGAGATAAAGAAGAATTATGTGTGTTATTTGTCCACACAGTGTTTTGATTGTTCTTTCAACATTCACGTGTGTTGTTGCATTTACAATCATTTAATTTATTTATATACTGGACCATGAATCAGAAGGTTGTGGGTTTAAGCTTTCAGTTGTATGACTTTTAATTCTGTCCTAATTTGAATAGCATCATTTAACACTAAAGCAAATAATGAATATTAAACGAACTTTTTTAAATAGGTCTAAATTAAAGCTGATATAAATATACATATACACCGATCAGCCATAACATTAAAACCACCTCCATGTTTCTACACTCACTGTCCATTTTATCAGCTCCACTTACCATATAGAAGCACTTTGTAGTTCTACAATTACTGACTGTAGTCCATCTGTTACTCTGCATACTTTTTTTAACCTGCTTTCACCCTGTTCTTTAATGGTCAGGACCTCCAACACTGTCACCTCACAGCAAGAAAGTCCTGGGTCCAAAAACATGTCCACAGTCCAAAAACATGCAGGCGGTCCGGGTCCTTTCTGTGTGGAGTTTGCATGTTCTCCCCATGTCTGCTGCGATTTCCTCCCATAGTCCAAAAACATGCAGCCAGGTTAATTGGAGACACTGAATTGCCCTGTAGGTAAATGTGTGTGTGTGTGTGTGTGTGTGTGTGTGGTGTGTGCCTTGCGCCCATTGAAAAAGCACCCCCCCACACCCGACCCTAATTAAATAAGCGGTTGTGAGGGAGTGAGTATCTAGAACATGATTTTCTAGAATGTAACCTCTTCATGATGTACAAATATTATCCATTATTCTTCTTTATTTATAACCATATGAATGGTTACTTTTTGTGTACATTCGAAGTGAACTTAGTAAAAGTATATAAAATAACAAAAGTATTTGTTTGTATAACAGCAATATGTGACTACTGTGTATGTGTGCATGTATACAGTGCTGGGGGGGATTTGTGAGGGTACAGCACCATAAACATTTAGAAACCACTGCTTTACATTGTCCTGCTCCAGAATTAAATGATTTTCTTTACTGAATCAAGCATTCTTCACCAGACATGTGTGTACATTTCTTTACCGTGAATTTCTACCACAGTAAAATGGGAGAGTAAATTAATCATGAATTAGAGCGATCTGTGAGAAGTGTGTTATGGACAACGGTAAGTGAGCCGAGTTTCCAGACGAAGTCAGCACTTCAGTGGAGACGTGAAACAGATCCTCAAACAGATTTACGAGTTTTTTACATGAGTAATTCAGCTCGTACATGACTGAGGTAAATGTTTTAAGGCAGTAACTGGCTAAATCTGCATAAACACAACACAAGAGTGTAAACAAAACACACACACACACACACACACACACATATCCGACCAAACTATGCCTCATTAGATACTAGGTACTGTACTAAGTATTACTAAGTGAATAGCAGGTAATAAAATGATCATCTAATGAACAAACCACAAGCAGAGAATGTACAGTTATTATCTTTTAATTTAATTAATTTTAAAACCCTACTTTAGATGATTATGTTCTCTTGAATAGCTGATGATTTTGGGGCAGGGGGGTCATCTGTATCTGAAAGACAATTTAGTGTCTCTCCTAGGTGGTGGACCATTCTCAGCACTGCAGTGACACTGACATGGTGGTGGTGTGTTAGTGTGTGTTGTGCTGGTATGAGTGGATAAGACACAGCAGCGCTGCTGGAGTTTTTAAACACCTCACTGTCACTGCTGGACTGAGAATAGTCCACCAACCAAAGATATACAGCCAACAGCGCCCCGTGGGCAGCATCCTGTGACCACTGATGAAGGTCTAGAAGATGACCGACTCAAACAGCAGCAATAGATGAGCGATCGTCTCTGACTTTACATCTACAAGGTGGACCAACTAGGTAGGAGTGTCTAATAGAGTGGACAGTGAGTGGACACGGTATTTAAAAACTCCAGCAGCGCTGCTGTGTCTGACCCACTCATACCAGCACAACACACACTAACACACCACCACCATGTCAGTGTCACTGCAGTGCTGAGAATGTTCCACCACCTAAATGATACCTGCTCTGTGGTGGTCCTGTGGGGGTCCTGACCATTGAAGAACAGGGTGAAAGCAGGCTAAAAAAGTATGTAGAGAAACAGATGGACTACAGTCAGTAATTGTAGAACTACAAAGTGCTTCTATATGGTAAGTGGAGCTGATAAAACGGACAGTGATTGTAGAAACAAGGAGGTGGTTTTAATATGGCTGATCAGTGTATGTTAAAGTGTCTATTTAAACATATTTTGATTTAACATTTATAAAAAAAAAACATTTCACTATAAGATACATTTTAAACATTACCATAAACATTTAAACGTGTGTAGATGATAACAAATGATTATAATTTTAAATGTTAACACTGCACTGTAACACAGTTCTTTTCGCACCTCTAACACCCTTTTCTGAGCGTCTTAGCTTGAGCCAAAACCAGTCCCAACATTCTGGCCTTATACAAACCTACATTATTTATGTTTCTCTGAGCATTTCTTGGACGTGTTAGACAGTAAAACCTGATTTGAGCCAAAACACAGATGTAATAGGCTGTTGTTTTGTTCTGGTGGTGTTCTGGAGGAATATTGTGAAAGTGTTGCTCGTTTTAGCACAGTTTATTATAAACAAACACCCACTTTAGTGTTGATAGTTTTAGCAACTTTGTGCGGCTTTTGCCAGCGTGTATGTTTATATACTGTAGCTCCTGACCTTGATCAGAATGAATCAGTGGTTCAAAATTCCTGTTTTATTTAACATTGTGAACATCAAACGAGTCTTTGCACTGTTACACTCGATTGCTTTAAAATGTAGTTGCTGTTTTTCATTTTGTGTCTATTTTAGAGCTAAATCAATTATAAGCTTATAGTTATCTACTCTTATATACATTCATCTGTGACAACTTAATTTTTAACACTCAAAAGGTAAAATAACTGACACTGAATTCAGACAGTAATAATGGGTAGTGATACACTATTAAAATGTTTAATTTCAGTAAAGTAGCAAAGTAAGAAAATTACTCAGGTGTCCTTTTAAGCTTGTTGGACAAAAAACGAGCCCTCTGTTGCTACAGACAAAAGCTAGCATAGCTAAAACATCTCACAGATGCTATAAGTCACATTAGCATTTTTATAGAATGTTATTAATAATTTTACAGAATGCTCTTTCATAATAATCCCACACTTCTACCTTTGAAAGTTAGGATAATTCTGTTACAGGCAATGTGATGTTAAATGAATTAGCAGCTATATTTGTGAAATTAAGGACTTGCATTTGAGATTGTAGTTCTATTCCATTAACATTCATTTTAAAGACTAAGCTTAGTTGTGGGGTGACATAGTGGCTCGGTGGGTAGCACTGTCGCCTCACAGAAAGAAGGTCCTGGGTTTGATTCCCCGGTGGAGCGGTCCAGGTCCTTTCTGTGTGGAGTCTGCATGTTCTCGCCGTGTCTGTGTGGGTTTCCTCCGGGAGCTCGTGCAGTCAGGTTCACTGGAGATGCTAAATTGCCCTTAGATGTGTGTATGTAGGCTCTAGCACCCACTGCCACCCTGAGTACGATAAGTGGCTTATAAAGTGAGTGAGTGAACTTATTTGCTATGATACGGCCGCAGGGCGGCAAAGCCTTGTTTGTTCTTTCTACCATCTTTTGCAAAGACGTTCTCCAGACGTTTATTCTCATCATGAGATCATGTCTGTGTTTATGAGGCTTATCACAGACACTCGTTTTTTTCAGTTTTCAATGCATTTATTAAGGTTTGGTGTTTGTCAACAGTGTTGTGTGGATGGATGGTGTTTTTTTCTCCTGTCATTCAGAGCAACAACAGCTAACAACAGTGCGTCTATGTTAAAGTTGTATTTAGAATAAAGCAGCGAATGACCAGCTTTAGGCTTCTTAAACTGTAAATGAGGTCGCATGAGCAGTAGCTATTAAGAGATTGGCTGTGTCCTAAATCGAACACTTAAACAGTATGTACTAGATTCGAGGCAGTATGCACGGCTTGGCTGGTGAAGCAGTAAAAGCCCTTTCAGTACGCAAGTGTGCAATATGCACGCAACCTCAGACATACTACGTCCGCCATCGTACCAATGTACCAACGTCATGAATTCTGTCGTTCTCCACAAAGCTACTCATAACATTAGTCAGGATTGTACTTAATCATAACAATGTTTGAATAATGTTTGTCTTACTCCGCTTTCCACCGTCTTTCTTTTTCACTACAAACGCCTTTGCAGCTCCAGTTGAATTATGGGATAGATTATCGGACACCAGTGTGCATTGTTTGCATACTCAAAAATAGCCGCCCATGCAGCAGGTCATCCAGGTACTTTTCGAGTACTGTTTAATGAATACTACGTATTCGGACACACTACCCGCTCTCACATACTGCTTTTGGACACAGGCATTCAGTTGGATGGTTTCCTCTGGTCAGAGGAATAGGAGTTGGCAATGACTTAGAGAGTATTTTTAAAATATTGATGATAATATTAAAAAGGAACCATGTGTAATAATTAAGGCCCTACCTAATCTGAGCCTTTTCCCATGTAATATGAAATACTGTGAAAGTTTGTGTTTAGTGATTTAACATGTTTCATTCACATAGCGTTCAAGTGCCTCACGTTTACTGGTTGATCTGCAATATGAGGCGTCCTAGCAATCCTACGGCAATTCAGCTTAAAGCAGCTTAAAACACGACTCGGGTAACTGAGTTTGGAAAACTAACAACCAATTTTATTTGAGACAGAACATAAAGCCTTGCACCATCACTGGATAGGTTTACATTCAACTATTAAGGTATATAGCTGTGCTGTGTATTGTAGCTTCCATTTATTCTATCGTAAACGAGGTCCATAAAAATTAAGTAGGGCCCTAGTAATGATATTACAAAGAAACAAAGGAACATTCATGAGTAAATTTTAGGCTGGAACCTTTAGCTTTAATTTCTGTGGAGCTCCCCCATCGTAAAGCATGACACACAGCCAGGTGGCAAAATTTCAGGCATTTTTCCTTATTTAGGCATTCAGAAATGTCCTTAACGTATTAACAAAACAGTTGGGTATTAGGTACACACATCTTTGTGGCGGTGAGTAACGGGACGACTGGCATGTGAGTGAATTAAACAGCAGGAGCGCAGATGTAAAAGCAGCAGCCCTGACAGTTCGTATAAAAAATGAAAACAGCACCGCGTGGTATTACGGTGCATGGTATTGTGGTGCATAATATTAAACGCTAACAGCTGGACAGATGTTTTGTAGAGGAACAGAGTGGTGTTTGGAACAAATTGAGACACTAAGCCGGTATTGTTTCTGGTTAGTAATAAACAGCCCACGGGCGTACCCACGTCAGAGAAATGAGGAGCAGCTGGGCCTAAACGCTGAGCCAAAACCTGGGCAGTCGTTACCTCTGCCTTCTCTAAATGACTTGGACTCTGAGTCTGGATTATGTCCAGGACGGCATGAGCTCTGTCTTTCATGAGAATTCAGTGGTCTGTCTAATATGAGCCTGATCATGAGGGTTTGCAGCACTTCTGAAAAACATAATGGGTCCTTAAAACCGAACCAGCAGCTCTTACCATGAGGGATGACAGCTCCTGACAAATGAGACACAGACGCTAACATAATTCATTTATTTCTTCATTTTTACTAACCAGATGCATTTCATCCTGTTGAACTTCATCCTGTTTAGGGTGTCGGTGGGTCTGCCACCCAGAAACAGTAGGGAAACTTTGAAAACACACCCTGTCAGCTCGTTATAGATCAAGATACGTCCATACATTTACTCACCCAAAATAATGCTAAGTTTACACTACACGACTTTCAGAGTGTTCAGATCACGGTGCAGTTCACACTACACAACATTACGTTTCTTGTAATCAGGAGCCTTTCAAGTCGTTGTGGCCAGTGATGGCATAGTTACCTTGAAAAAGTAATCTGATTACTGATTACTGATTACTCCTATAAAAAGTAACTTAGTTACTTTATGGATTACTTGATTTTAAAAGTAACTAAGTTATATTACAAGTTACTTTATTAGTTATATAATGCGGAATATTTCAAAGATATTCCTTTTCAATACTTTATCATTTGGCTGCCAACTTGTGTGTACTGATGAGACTCAATTGAATCCCAGAACATGCTAGTGTGAATGCATGGAAAACAAACTTTAATTTTCTTTCAAGAATATGATACAGACTGACCAACACTATTACGCTAAATCAGCATTGAAAATTGACTTTACTTTTAATAGCCTTCTACAATGCTGGAGCTTCTTAAAACGGAAGATTTTCTTTTAAATAGAAGTGTTATTTACCTGCTATTAAATTGTTTTCCAACAAAACTAAGTAACGCGTTACAGACCATCAGTGGTTGTGGCTTTCACACTACACGACTGATCGGCGATAGGGGGTCACACACTACACCATCTATCACCAGGAGGACTCTCAGACGAGTCTGTCTGGTCTCCCAAACTACGTTTTGTCATGAATACATGTGCAAGATGTGACAAGGGGTTTAATGATACCTCGCGTGAGATGGGTTTGATCCTTCCAAAATAGACGTCAGCAAGAAGCGATTGATCCAAATTGTTTGTGCGCTGATATGCAATAAAAAAGCAAAGAGGTTCGAAACTCTGTGTTGCCCCCGGTCAACTGGGCGCCATCTAGTGGGCATAACCGGCAGTGCCTGCAGCAGATAGTAATTGGCCACCGTATCTGCAGGGTGGGGGCCGGACTATGTGTGGGTGGGTGGTCTTCATACACTGTGTAAGGACCCTGATCGGCGGAAGAGACGCCTTTGCAGAAAGCAGGGGGCGAGAAGAGCAGGGCTGTACACGTGTCGGAAGGGGCGCGTACAGCGACGTGCTCTCCTCAGATGCAATCTGGTATCTCTCAGCAGCGGAAGACAAAATTGAGCATGCTAAATCGGGAGGAAAATGGGGAGAAAATGCATTAAAAAAAAAAAGAGGAAAAAGAAAATAATAATGGGATATATAGACAGACAGATAGATTACATAGATATATAGACAGACAGACAGACAGATACATAGGCTTGTTTGTTTGTTTATTAGGATTTTAACGTCATGTTTTACACTTTGGTTACATTCATGACAGGAACGGTAGTTACTCATTACACAAGATTCATCAGTTCACAAGGTTATATCGAACAAAGTCATGGACAATTTAGTGTCTCCAATTCACCTCACTTGGACCGTGGGAGGAAACTGGAGCTCCCAGAGGAAACACACACGGACACGGTGAGAACATGCAAACTCCACACAGAAAGAACCCGGACCGCCCCACTTGGGGATCAAACCCAGGACCCTCTTGCTGTGAGGCGACAGTGCTACCCACAGAGCCACCGTGCCAAGATACATAGGTAAAAGCTACTTTGTCACTTCCCATGTGAATGTGCCGGTACTGAATGGAGTACGGCCTGTTGTTCATATGGGCGGGACTAAGCCGGATGGGGTCTTTTTCCCATGACTGGTGCAATTATGACTCTGCTGGCTGATTGATGGCGCCTGCACAGAGATGGGAAAAGAGTGCTCTCAGGGTGCGTCTCTCCGTACACAACGCTGAGCTGCACTGCACTCGTCAAAGTGTAGGTGATGAGATGCATACGGCATGCTGCCCACGTGTCGGAGGGGGCATGGGTTAGCTTCATTCTCCTCAATCAGAGCGGGGATCGACATTGGTGGAGAGGGCAATCGGGCAATTGGATGTGCTAAACGGGAGAAAAAAGGGGAGAAAATGCATAAACAAAATATAAAAAAACAAAAAAACAACCTCATTATTTTACATGAGCCTAAAATATTAAATGTGTTTTATTTAAGTTAAAACAGCATTTAAAAAATGTGTTTTATTGTAGTTGATGCAGCATTTGTGATTTTTTTTTTTCATTTCACTTAACACAGTGTGTTTTTAATTGAAGCATTTTAAAATAATAAATTCCTGGTAATATATTTGTGTTCTTTTATGTTGTTGTGTTCTTAGCTTTTGTTGTAGTGTGACTCAGCGTGCCACCGTACACATTATTTGTGCATTATTATGTGGAAACGCTTTCACTAAAACTGGCATGAGAACCTCGGTCCTCTAATTGATTCGGAGCCCGGCTGTCCCACTGTATGATGTAGTGGCTGAATTTCTCTCGTGCCCTGGTTAACGTCACTCCCTCTCCCCTGAGCGTGAAATGCATGGGAACCGTGCCCCCGTTATCAGACCCCTGCGGAACCCTCTGCGGCGCTCGCGGAGAGGAAATGAAGCCGAGGCAGAAGCAGGTTTTTGTGGACAGGTTCAGATGAGGCAAGGCCATGGGGGTGTAATGACAGGAAAGCGCTTATTGAACCAGCTCTAAGGCCACTGCATCCACAAAGGGCAGCGTTTCCCATCAGAGCGCTATTGTGGACGCAGAAACAGCTGACGGCGGTCCTGGTGCTCCGTGAGGGGTCTTTATCTCCGGGGGGAGTCCTGGAAATAAGGTGACCCCCTGTATGAGCTCGTATTGAAGTGTAATCTAAAGCCGATACTGTGGTCAGTTAAGTATTTATCATTAGATTAATGGGTAACGTGAATTATGTGATTTAGTCTTGATCTTTAAAAGAGGACGATTAAAGAGCCAGCAATTTACCCTCAACAAAAGACATCAAACTATTAAACAGGAAATGACCCAGCAAATTACCCCCTTGTCATTAGGTTTGGTATTTTTTTGTTCCTTGAGGTCTAGGAATGGTAACGCAAACAACAGTGGTGAGCAGACATAACAAAGAGGGAAGGTTATGAGGCTTTGAAGGGAAGGGCGTCGGGAGAAACACCTGCTGGAAAACAAGACAGAAGGAAGAAGCGTTCAGCGTGACGCATGAACTAACTTTAATCTGCCACATCCCTCCGTAACTCACTGAGGCTTTATCTGATCGTAAATAAATGAGAGAAATCCGACTGCACAATTAGATAAAGCAGAGCTGATTATAACAAACAAGAGCCGAGCTTCTCTGTGTTATGTGATTGGGGATTTTAGCAGATATACAACCATGTTCACTTAGAAACCTTGTTGAAATTAAACAAAGCTGCCTGAAATTGACCAAAACACATTCTGAGTGGATAGATAGATAGATAGATAGATAGATAGATAGATAGATAGATAGATAGATAGATAGATAGATAGATAGATAGATAGATAGATAGATAGATAGACAGACAGACAGACAGACAGACAGACAGACAGACAGACAGACAGACAGACAGACAGACAGATAATAAGTTCTCTCCACTAATGAAATTCCTCTCTTGTTGTACAATAAGTCACATTAAGCTTTGTGCATTGTCACACTTCATAGGAAATAACGGCACAACAGAAAATGCTACTTTGTCACTTCTCATGTGAATGCGCCGGTACTGAACGGAATACGGTATTCCAAGATCAAGTGTCTCTACAATTAAGAAGCATAAAAAACAATAAAGAAGTAAAGTGCAGGTTTTAAGGTATTTTTTTTATTGATTTTTTCAACTGTTTCTCTACAGTATTTCAGTGTTTATATTATATTTGTGTTATTTTTTGTGTATAAGTGTCAAAAACAACCTCATTATTTTACATGAGCCTAAAATATACGCAGTTCCACGAGACCATGGAATGCATTAACAGGTTTCCCAAACATCCTTATGGCAAAAAATACCCTAAATCCCTGCGACAGTGCTTCCAACGTACAGTAAATGTCAAACTGTAATTCATCAGCAGGTACGGTGAGGCTCGGACAGCGCGTCCTGTTGTTCATACAGTTTAAGTGATAATAAAAACAATCCATGAAAACCGTTCAGTATTTAAGTAATTAAAGAAAAGCCGTGCAGTTAAGATTGGAGTGCCGGAGAGAGGGTCACGCCGGTGTCAGGAGGGGATATGGAGTAATTGAATTGGCGTGTGGAGCCTATATTTAATTAGCGTCACTTAAAAAGACACCGCTGTCTGCTGCCCGAACTGAAGTGCTCTCGATGACAAAAAGGCCATTTCTGCTAACAAACCTTTTCCTATCTGTTAAAAAAGGGCCTTTTGGGAAACAGGGGGGATGGGATCACCCCTGTGAGCCCTGCTACACACGTTGTCTTGTAATTCTTGCCTGTTTGGAGCTCGATGTTTATCAGTTTGGACTCAAACCCAGGACTTCAGGGAGGTTCTAATAAAAACCAGCAGGCTGATGTTATGGCCTGTGTATGAATGTTGGAGTGGAAGGCGTGTTTACCGTCGCTCTACAACCATCATTTCATTTCTGAAATGTTCTGTGCCACATTAAGAAGAGAGAAACGGTTCTGCCAGGCTTTGAAGCTTTCGGACGGTAAACAAACACGACCGGTAACGCCGCTGGATATGTTTATTGGGATTGCTCGTTTTGGCTGTTGTGCTTTTATTATTATTTCTCTCCAAAGACGTGATACCAGTGTGATTCAGGCCAGCTGCGAAGAATAGATATAAACAATCCAAGCCAGTATTTATCAAGCATTTTAGAATTAGAATTACCTTAAATGTAGTCTGTTGACAATAATTATTTGCGATTTGGGACGTGGGAATTAAAGGCCTAATATTTACATTTAGCAGACGCTCTTATCCAGAGTTCAAGTACAAGTAGACACCAAATCTGCCAAGCATACATATCTGCTTGAACCCTGTTAGAACAAATGGATTTGTAGAATATTTTTAACAGATAGAAGGTTAGTAAGTGCAGGTTAGGTATTAAGTGCTTAGTAAAGAGTTGATGAAGGTCTTTTTTTTTTGGCAAATTTTCCCCCAATTTTCTCCCTAATCTAGTCGTATCCAGTGACCCTGATTGCATTAAGCTTCCTCTGTACCGATACAACTCTCCACTGCTGACTGAGGAGCACCGCAACTGTCACACACCCCCTCCGACACGTGTGCAGTACCGACTGCATCTTTTCACCTGCACGAGGCGAGTTCATATGCGGATCAGCCTTGTGTACGGAGAGCCACACCCTGATCAGCATTATTCCCCAACCCTGCGCAGGCACCATCCATCAGCCAGCACAGGTAATAGCTGCATCAGTTATGAGGAACCCTGGTTCCACTTTCCAACCCTGTATTAACAACAGCCAATCGTTGTTCATGTAGCTGAGATTCAAAACAATGTGTTCGAAATCCCAGCTCTGATGTGCTAGTGTGTTTCACCGCTGTGCCATCTGAGCGACGATGAAAGTCTTTCATCGTCTTTTGAAGATGGTGAGAGGCTCAGATGTTCGAACAGACAGCAGAAGTTCGTTCCACCACTAGGGTACCGGTAGAGAAGAGTCTTGATGCCCATCTTCTTCGAGTTCCTCGGGTTGTGTGGTACAGAGCAAGGTTTATGAGTTCTCTAAGGTAGCGCGGGGTTCGTTTTTGGCTTTATAAGCAAGCATCAGTGTTTTAAACTTAATGCAGTCAGCTACAGCAAGCCAGTGACTTAGACTAGGACCAGATTTAAAGTGATCTAAAAGACTAATAATAAAGTACCAATTCAATTAGAAAAAATATCAGGTCATAGTTAATAAATGCAAATAAATCTGAAAGAAGTGATTATTTTAACAACTTTATTCTTTTTTTATTATTTAATGCATGCAGCACATTCCAAGAAGGTCAGAACAGGAGCAAATTAGGACCAGAAATGTTGTTAAACGTAGAAAAAGCTCATTATGGGTATTTAAAAAAGCATTAACAAGAGTCTGAGTTGTTTATGAGCAAGGGTAGGTGGAAGTTTTCCACTGTTTGAGCTGATATTCTTGTGGCTTGGAAACGTTACACTCACAAATGCAAGAAATTTAGAGACAGCACCTTCTCCAGTCCAAAACACAATTAAAATATACGGTTTAAAAGAGCAGAAATGTCGTTCCTTTTTGCAATCGCCACAATATGATTATTTACACACAATAGTTTAATCCATACAGTTCCTCTTGTACCTTGTAGATGGAGGGGGGGTATTGTCATCTATTCTATTAAGATTAAAATATTGTATTATATTGATGAGGTTATTGTATAGGTTCAAGCATTCAGGCCTGTACTGTCCTCTTGTTGTACACACTATACATATGCCCTTACTTTACATTTAAATTTTCGGCACTTAGCAGACAGTTTTATCCAAAGTGACTTACAGTACTGTGACAGTATACAGTCTAAGCAATTGAGGGTTAAGGGCCTTGCTTAGGGGCCAACAGTGGCAACCTGGCAGTGGTGGGGCTTGGACCAGCGACCTTTCCATTACTAGTCCAGTACCTTAACCGCTAGACCACAACTGCCCTACAGCATTTAGTGGAAGCTTTCTTTATCCAAAGCGACTTACAATTATGACTAAATACAATCTGAGCACTTGAGGGTCTTGCTTAGGGGCTCAATGGTGGTCATTTAGTGGTGATGGGGTTTGAACCAGCAACCTTCTGATTAAATCATCTGACCACATCTCTTAGCAGCATTTAGCAGACGCTTTTATTCAAAGTGACGGTATACAATATGCAAAGCACTTGCAGCCTAGGTCCTTGCCCAGGGGTCCAACAGTGGCATCATGGCAGTGGTGGGGCTTGAACCAGCAACCTTCTGATCGCTAGAGCTACCACTCATTGGACTCTAGAGCTACCACTCATAGGACAGTTGGCCTAGTGGTTAATGTACTGGGCTAGTAATCCAAAGGTTGCTGGGTCAAGCCCACCACTGCCAGGTTGACACTGTTGGGCCCCTGAGTAAGGCCCTTAACCCTTAATTGCTTAGACTGTATACTGTAACTGTACCGTAAGTCGCTTTGGATAGAATAAATAGATACGCCGGCGTATAAATAATGACTGGCCAGTGAGCGTATGAGGGATCAGGGCGTGGAACGTCAGCGATGAGAATCCCCATCAGCGAGATCCCCGAGCGCAGATCTCCTGTCCAGCGACGAACCAGGAAGCAACAAGCCTCTCAAGATCAGTACACATGGCTGCGGCGGGAAGGGGCGGAGCCAGAGCTGCCCAATGATGGCGAGGCCTCGGGGAGCAGCGACTGACGCAAACCAGGAAGCCACCTGATGTGACTGGTGTCAGATAAATGCGGCAGCGGCAGCCGCGGAAGAACAGGTGCTTCCTCCAGGCCGGGCTGCCTGTTTCGTCCATGACAGAGTCTGTTTTTTTCCCAGCAGCTCCCTGAGTGTGTGTGTGTGTGTTTATGAGTGTGTGTGTGTGTGTGTTTATGAGTGTGTGTGTGTGTGTGTGTGTGTGTGTGTGTGTGTGTGTGTGTGTGTGAGTGTGAGCAAGAGCATTGACGGAGCAGCATCCTCAGGCGGGGCGAGACGAAGGACAGGGCACGCACCCCGGACAGGAAATGCTGTGCTACCTTCGCTGGTTTTATTTTTCTTCCCTTTCTTGTTCCACTTGCACCACACAGAAATAAAACTAATCACATGTTCGTCTGAGCGCTCTGATGATCTCGCTGATCTGAAACGTTCGTAAAAGATAAAAAACGTGCAAATAAATGCGCTCCAGGCTTTCGCAGGCCGCAGGTTTTTCCACGTACGGTCAGTTCAAGCATCGTGGTGGAAGGTAAACGTGGAATTCAGTGAAGTGTCAATACGTGCTGAACTTATCGCAGGATGAAACAATAGAGTGATGAGAGCGGATGATATGGAAAGGGGGGTGGAGGGGGGTAGCATTTCTGATTCAACCTAGGGGGAGGCACGTATGCAGCCCCCCCGCTCGGTCCGTACACACATTTGGAACTCATTAAACTCCTGACCTGAGAGCCGGTCTGCAGCTGAAGACGGCCAGCGCTGACTCCGGTCCAGATGTTGTTCAGAGTGTGTGGAGATGGATCCTGTACACAACCGGTCATGTCATGCTTCTTAATTATCATTGAAACTCCTTGTTTCTACACTCACTGTCCATTTTATCAGCTCCACTTACCATATAGGAGCACTTTGACATTCTACAATTACTGACTGTAGTCCATCCGTTTCTCTACATACTTTGTTAACCTGCTTTCACCCTGTTCTTCAATGGTCAGGACCCCCACAGAGCAGGTATTATTTGGGTGGTGGATCATTCTCAGCACTGCAGTGACACTGACATGGTGTTGGTGTGTTAGTGTGTGTTGTGCTGGTATGAGTGGATCAGACACAGCAGCGCTGCTGGAGTTTTTAAATACCGTGTCCACTCACTGTCCACTCTATTAGACACTCCTACCTAGTTGGTCCACCTTGTAGATGTAAAGTCAGACACGATCGCTCATCTATTGCTGCTGTTTGAGTTGGTCATCTTCTAGACCTTCTTCAGTGGTCACAGGACGCTGCCCACGGGGCGCTGTTGGCTGTATATTTTTGGTTGGTGGACTATTCTCAGTCCAGCAGTGACAGTGTGGTGTTTAAGAACTCCAGCAGCGCTGCTGTGTCTGATCCACTCATACCAGCACAACACACACTAACACACCACCACCATGTCAGTGTCACTGCAGTGCTGAGAATGATCCACCACCCAAATAATACCTGCTCTGTGGGGGTCCTGACCATTGAAGAACAGCATGAAAGGAGGCTAACAAAGCATGCAGAGATACAGATGGACTACAGTCAGTAATTGTAGAACTACAAAGTGCTTCTGTATGGTAAGTGGAGCTAATAAAATGGACAGTGAGTGTAGAGACAAGGAGGTGGTTTTAATGTTATGCCTGATCGGTGTACATTTTGATTCTCTTTTTTAAGGCACAGATCTTTATAATCAGGGTTTTAAAACTTGGACATAGGATTTTATTGCACAAAATATCTTAGATCCTGAATGGTATTACCTCTTTCCCAAACGTGCAACCATGTGATGTTTAGAAAAGGTCCCCCGTCCCAGTCCGGACAGGATCAATCAATCAGTGCGTCAGAGATTTTCGGGATTCATCACGATCACAGTTTACTTAATAAAATTAAGTCCAAATAATAAATCTAGAATTTTATTATGTCAGTAAAAGAACTCAAACAAAAGGATTAAGAAACATTACAGCACAGAACCACCTTGTTTAAAAATGTATAAATGAATCCGAGCGATGGATGTTTAACCAAGATAGAACAATACTGCGGATGAAAAAGCCACTAACAGAAAAGTAATAATGAAGTAAAATAACGAAATGAAAGACACAGAAACACCAGCAGCCCTCAACAGAGAAAGTGGACAGAGAAGTGAAAGTGCAGACCTGATAACCGGTTGGAAAACACAAGCAGTAAGCCCATTACCGCCAACCAGTGCAATCTGAACCCAGATTGGTTCCACAATGTGAAGAACGCTCCGGAAATGGGTCATCACATTGACTATGGAGCAGCTGGCTCATTCAGGGTGGTTCCGAACGTGACACCCCCAAAATGCTACTGACTTCTTCTGTTTATTATTATTATTATTATTATTATTATTATTATACATACATACCTAGCTATTCCCCTCCTTCTGCTTATTATTATTATTATTACTATTATTATTAATATTATTATTATTATTGTTATTATTGTTGTTATTATTATTATTAATTATTAATTATTATTATTATTATTAATTATTATTGTCAGTATTATTATTGTTTATTATTATTATTTTTTTATTATTATTATTAATTATTAATTAATATTAGTATTATTATTAATAATAATAATTATTATTATTATTATTATTAATAATAATAATAATAATTATTATTATTTCTATTACTATTACTATTATTATTATTATTATTATTATTATTATTATTATTATTATTATCACTATTATTACTATTATACTGTAGCTTGTTTGGAAGCTGGGGTCAGAGCACAGGGTCAAATATTGTACAGGAGCAGACAGTGGTAAAGGCCTTGCCCAAGGGCCCAACAGTGGCTGCATGGCAGAGCCTGGATTTGAACAATCTTCCGACTGATAGCCCAAAGCTCTACCCACTAGGCTCCCACACCCGCACCCAGCCTGTTCCTTAATATTACCATGCACTACTGGTGGCACTGGTGCATAAACCTGCCCCGATTCCTCGTTCGCTCTGCCCCGCTCCTGCATCTCTGGGATTGTTTTGAGCTGTCCAGCGAGGAAGGAAGCCAGTGTGAGAAAGTGCCTGTTTTTTTGGAGCGCACAGGAATTGGCCTCATCGCGCGCGGTTCCTCTTTTCGACGGCCGAAACAATGCAGTGGCGTCACACCCCTCCACTGGAGCTCGGCTTTTCACATGGAAAAATGTTCCCAGAATTCCGCTCCCAGGCTCGAAGGTAAGGCTGAGAACGGAGAGAGGGAGCGATCGAGTGAGAACGAGGTAGAAGGGCTGAGAGGCGAAGAAACTGGACGCTGATCACATGACACGGGACACGGGAGTCCACGTATCCATGGAAATGTACCTATCATCAGGAAAAGGTGATTGAATCGGGCTGGAAATTCACAATGAGTCAGTTCATTGTTGGGAATCTCGCAGCAAGACGTGCGACTGGAGTCAAAAGTTTACATACGCTCATAAGCGGCGGTTATTTTATACCAGTTATGGGAGTTCAGGGATTTTTTAGGACTCACAATTGATTCTTTCACAGCTCAATTGCGAGTTTTTGGAAAACAAATGTGGTCGAACATATACACACACACTCATTTTCTATGCTGTTTATCCTGATCAGGGTCGTGGGGGGTACTTGAGCCTATGCCGGCTCTCAGGGGGCGTAAGTGCATGCTAAAGGCTGCTTATTTGGCAAAATACACTGATCAGCCATAACATTAAAACCACCTCCTTTTTTTCACACTCACTGTCCATTTTATCAGCTCCACTTACCATATAGAAGCACTTTGTAGTTCTGCAATTACTGACTGTAGTCCATCTGTTTCTCTACATACTTTGTTAGCCCCCTTTCACCCTGTTCTTCAATGGTCAGGACCCCCACAGGACCACTACAGAGCAGGTATTATTTGGGTGGTGGATCATTCTCAGCACTGCAGTGACACTGACATGGTGGTGGTGTGTTAGTGTGTGTTGTGCTGGTATAAGTGGATCAGAAACAGCAGCACTGATGGAGTTTTTAAATACCATGTCCACTCACTGTCCACTCTATTAGACACTCCTACCTAGTTGGTCCACCTTGTAGATGTAAAGTCAGAGACGATCGCTGCTGTTTGAGTTGGTCACAGGACGCTGCCCACAGGGTGGATATTTTTGGTTGGTGGACTAGCAGTGACAGAGCTGCTGTGTCTGATCCACTCATACCAGCACAACACACACTAACACACCACCACCATGTCAGTGTCACTGCAGTGCTGAGAATGATCCACCACCTAAATAATACCTGCTCTGTGGGGGTCAGTAATTGCCTCTATATGATAAGTGGAGCTGATAAAACAGTAAGTAATTATTGTTATTTTTTAAATCAGAAGGTCACTCATATGATCCATTGGTTTAACCACTGGTTATGCCACCACTTTAACCTGAACAGTGTTGATGTTCTCATCTATTTTCATCCCTCTTTCTTTCCGCTCGCATATATTAGACGATCAATTTCAATTACTTTCCACCAGAAACTCGACTGGTTTGACTAATTTGGCATGACTTCATCCGTCAGGACCTGTAGGTCTTTATTATGCGTGTAGCCGGACCGAGACAAATGCCAGGCAGATGGCCACGAGATTTCATTATTTCCCGGGTCCTTTTCACATGGGTGCTTATTAGAAAGCCGCTCCAGACATTCACAGCCAGGCTGGATTCCACTTCTGTTTTCATCAATTACTCTGAAAGCTCATTTGTTTGTCGACCGGAGTATAACCTTCTTTTAAAGGCCTGGTGCACCAGGAACAATGATTTTCATTAATGTATTTAGTAATAATTATTTAAGCAGTCCTTCATTTAAATCATTTTCACATTAGTCAGATAAAAAAAGAAAGACGTTTGATTTAATATGTAATCCACTGGCCTGTGGTCACTATATGGCCATATTTTGTGTATTTGGGCACTGTATTAAAATTACGTCTGTATAAAAAATTAGCAAGTGAGATATAAGGGACTTGCTCAAGGGCCCAACAGTGGTGACTTGGTGGTGGGGATTGAACCAGCAGCCTTTAATTACCAGTCTAGTCCAGTCCAGCTTAACTGCTAAGCTTAAAACACCTTAACTTGAATAGTTTAAGTTGCTATATGTTTAGTGGGTGGCACGTTCCCCTCACAGCAAGAAGGTCCTGGGTTTGATTCCCAGGTGGAGCGGTCCAGGTTTTGTCTGTGTGGAGTTTGCATGTTCTCCCCGTGTCTGTGTGGGTTTCCTCCGGGAGCTAAAATATGAGCAATTGAGATTTAAGGGCCTTGCTTAGGGGCCCAACAGTGGTGACTTGGTGGAAGGGCTTGAACCAGCAACCTTTAATTACCAGTCTAGTCCAGTCCAGTAGCTGTACTGCTAAGCTTAAAACACCTCAATTTGAATATTTTTAAGTTTCTCTATGTATACTGGGCGTCACAGTGGCTCGGTGGGTAGCACTGTCGCCTCACAATAAGAAGGTCCTGGGTTCGATTCCCAGGTGGAGCAGTCCAGGTCCTTTCTGTATGGAGTTTGCATGTTCTCCCCGTGTCTGTGTGGGTTTCCTGCCACAGTCCAAAGACGTGCAATCAGGCGAAATCACGTAGTCCGTTAACAGTGTTGCTAGGCAACATGAGGGCGAACATAACATTCACTTTTTCTTTTCAGTGGCGTATTAATTATTAGGAGACCTGCGGTAGCTGGTGAATGTCCTTGTGTCCTTGTGTCGACGAGGGATCTCCCCGTCAGAGGTGCCCCTCACAAGCTGGCACCCAGGTACATTGGCCCGTTTAAGGTGGTTAGGCGGATCAACCCGGTGACCTATAGGTTGGAGCTTCCTCCCAAGATGAAAGTGCATCCAGCCTTTCATGTCTCCCAACTCCGACCATTTATGTGCGGGGGAGTTTCAACCCCTCCCCAGCCTCCCGCCCCTCGTATCATCCAGGGTGCCCCTGCCTTCACTGTCCGCCGCCTGCTGGATTGCAGGAAGGTCCAGGGTAGCACCCAATACTTGGTGGATTGGGAAGGCTACAGCCCTGAGGAACGTTCATGGGTACCGGCTCGGCAGATCCTGGACCCTGAACTGATCCGCGAGTTCCGCCGGAACCGTGCTGCGTGTCTTGGGACCTCAGGAGCTGTCCCTAGAGGGGGGGGTTCTATTAGGAGACCTGCGGTAGCTGGTGAATGCACCCCGAGTTCCCAGCGAAGCAGGTCTTACAGAGCAAAGTAAACAAGGGCCTTAAGTGGCAGGAGGACCAATTAGGGCTGATCACCTGTCGCACCTTTTGTTTGTTTCCCTGTTCTCAAGTGGCAGCTCGTCCACGCTCTTTTAGGTTTAGACGGTATCCCCTGGTGGCATGTGCCATTCGGGTGTGTAGACTGCAAGGTCGAGGTAACCGGTCTTTATTTCACCTATTAGGATTAGCGTGGTGCGACGGCGTGCAGCCCTCGCGCTGCTTTTGTTTATGCGTTTAGCATTAGCGGTGCTGCTACACATCAAGCGTGTCCGCTTGGTACAGCGTCCGCACAACCTCTTAGATCCAACTCGTAAATGGATTCCTGAACCGCTGGGTGGCGACACCGCTAAGCTTTCGGTTCTCGCGCTGCATTCACCGGTTCGAATCAGCACTCACAGCCTGTTTAATCTAACGCTTATATTTCTCTTTTTTCAGACCGGCGAACTTCTTCAGCTGCGACCTTCAGCAAAGCAGACGCCGATCGCGTTCTATCCTAGCCTTCCGCTGTGCTGGGGCTAGTGATTGCCGGGAGTTATCTTCTCCCGTGTTTCAACACAGTAGTGCCTTAAGCGCTCTCCGTCTCTTATTCAATAGCGCGGAGACAACGCACCCGGCTCGTACCGAGAAGACCGGGGTTCGCGTCCAACCTCGTTATTTTCCCTTTTTGGGTTTTTCTTTTTCCTGCAGTTCTGCGGCACCATCGGACTTTCCGATTGGGTTTTTGTTTCTCATTTTTTCTTCTGTTTTTTGTTTATTTCTATTAAAAATAAAATATTATTTCGATTTTGAATTCTGCATTTGAGTCCTCCCTTCTCCACGTGACATTAATATGGAATGATGTGAGGTGGTCCTAGGTGTGCGTTTATCGGGGATTTTACAACGGCTTCGAACGCGGCTCAGCCAATCAGATTTTAGGACCGGAACTATCCGTTTTATAACGGTGTTTTGACAACACTAAGAAACCCCCCCCCCCCACACACACACCCCCACCCCCCATCCTGCTCAGTTACCCGAGTCGTGTTTTTAGCTGCTTTACTTCGACATCTTGGACATTTTGACTAAGCGATTGCTAACTGAATAGATAGATAGAAAGATAGATAGTCCAGTAAACGTAAGGCACTTGAACGCTACGTGAATAAAAAACGTTAAAGCACTAAACACAAACCTTTCGCCTGTTCTGTGACGCAATTGTCACGTCCGTGAATTAGGTATGGTTTTATTTATAATACTTCCCATATAAAACACATACTAAAGTAATTTATTTTAGTACTATAAAGTGTGTACAATTCAAACAAAAATCATATCATTAATTAATTGTCATATTACCAGGCTGTATGCTGAGGACTGGCTACTGAATACTAAATGCTCTTCCAAAACTCATTACATGCCTTGCATGGATGTTCACATGGGGAGCCAGGAAGAACCACATGCTTGCCTGCATGTGTTTCAGAGGGTTAATGTGCGTGTTAGCAGGTTCACATGTGTGTGTGTGTGTGTGTGTGTGAGTAATGATAAACTAATTAGAGTAATGAGGTTTAGTGAATGAATAGAATAAACTGATTCTGGTGGCCATGTTTACAAAAATATATTGAGTTACTATGGAACATCTCTGTCCGTATATGTTCAGCAGAGGTGTTGGCATGTCAGGACATGCAGCGTTGGGTAAAGGTCATTTGTCCTCTGTCCGGTTGCCTCTGTAACTGACTCTGTATATATAACACTGATTGTCAAATATTAACATAGCATAATATCATGGGGCCTCTCAAATTGTGCAGTGTTAAAAGTACAATAGCCCACAACTACGGAGATCTAGAGATCCAGGGTCCAAATCTCAGCTGTGCTATCCACCAGTTAAGCATCTACATGGACATGATTGGCTAATGTCCAGGAATGTCCTAGCTACTGGGAGGACTGGGAGCTGCACTTGTCAGTGCACTCTAAGTGCTGATCCCAAGCTCAGATAGAAATAGGAGGGTCACATCAGGAAAGGCATCTGATGTAAAAACTGTGGCAAGGCTGTTTTTTGGACCAGATCAGCAATGGAGACCCCTATTTATGAAAGCAACTAAAAGAAAAAACATGATATGACATGAGGAACTTTCTAAATAAAAACACACAATAAACAGTGACATTTATTTTATTAACAAAGTTGTCCAAAACCCATATTACCCCTGTAAAAAAACATCTTTAGTGAATTTGCCAGTCACACCATATCTAGCAGCAACTTCTGCTAGATTTTTAGGCATTTACAACTCATTTCACATCTCAACCGGGTTTAATTTAGGCTTTGTAGTTCTACAATTACTGACTGTAGTCCATCTGTTTCTCTGCATGCTTTATTAGCCCCTTTTCACCCTGTTCTTCAATGGTCAGGACCCCCACAGGACCACCACAGAGCAGGTATTATTTAGGTGGTGGATCATTCTCAGCACTGCAGTGACACTGACATGGTGGTGGTGTGTTAGTGTGTGTTGTGCTGGTATGAGTGGATCAGACACAGCAGTGCTGCTGGAGTTTTTAAACACCTCACTGTCACTGCTGGTCTGAGAATAGTCCACCAACCAAAAACACCAGCCAACCGCACCTCGTGGGCAGCGTCCTGTCACCACTGATGAAGGTCTAGAAGATGACCGACTCAAACAGCAGCGATAGATACAGTAAGCGATCGTCTCTGACTTTACATCTACAAGGTGGACCAACTAGGTAGGAGTGTCTAATACAGTGGACAGTGAGTGGACACGGTATTTAAAAACTCCAGCAGCGCTGCTGTGTCTGATCCACTCATACCAGCACAACACTCACTAACACACCACCACCATGTCAGTGTCACTGCAGTGCTGAGAATGATCCACCACCTAAATAATACCTGCTCTGTGGTGGTCCTGTGGGGGTCCTGACCATTGAAGAACAGGGTGAAAGGGAGCTAAAAAGTAGTAGTAGTAGTAGTAGTAGTAGTAGTAGTAGTAGAACTTTATTATAAAAGGTATGTAGAGAAACAGATGGACTACAGTCAGTAATTGTAGAACTACAAAGTGCTTCTATATGGTAAGTGGAGCTGATAAAATGGACAGTGAGTGTAGAAACAAGGAGGTGGTTTTAATGTTATGGCTGATCAGTGTATGTCTCCAGTAGTGACATACAAATTGCAAACTGCAAGCCAGACGTTTGCATCTAACATCAGTCTGACCTCACAAATGCTCTTTAATGAAAGTGCCCAAATTCCTACTGACATATTCCAATATCTTGTGGAAAGCAATCCCAAAGAATCGTGGTTTCGGTTTTCTAAATGACCAGATATAAATAATTCTGAACACTGAAGCTCGATCTCCACTCATCTCATCCCTTCAAATACTTGGAAGACGTATTTTCACTGGAAAATTTCAAAATCAGACACAATCCATTTAAAAGCATTTCGCCATCTAGACTATTTACTACACGCAGCCCATTAGTACAAACACGGCAAATGAAGAAATAACAAATCAGCGCTGCGTGGTCGTGAAGGATGCTTATACTGCACGGCGGGCCTGTATGTTTAAGTAGACTGAAATCTTCTGATGCTAAGACTCTAAATAAACACCAAGCAGCTGTTCCTCTCCGCTCCCATGTGTGCTGGTGAGAGAGCCGAATGACAGAGGCCGGTACGTAAAGGTTTGAAGTTCCTCAATAAACAGTGCACATAAAAACATCAGGAAGCACACGTTCGGGGGTTGGATGTGAATGGGTTAGTTAATATAGCCTGGTTGGGAATGCAAGGCTGAAGAGGAAGCTGACTCAGAGCGGCGAGGAAACCAGGCAAGGTGGCTTTTAATGGACGTTTTTCATTTCAGCACATCTGGACGTGGTAAAGAAAAGCAATAAATAAATAAGTTATAAGAAGAATGTTTGGGATCAAGGTCTGAGCTTATCTCTGTCATAACAATGTAAAACATTTATCTTCTAAATCTGAATGATCACCTGCAGTCCAGACATGGGGTTGTCGGTTGTAGACATGTCCAACTTATAAAAAATAGAAGAAGATGAAAAACGCCGTTATTTGTCATATATATATCCCATCTTTTTGAAAGCTGGGGTCAGAGCGCAGGGTCAGCCATTGTACGCCCCCCTGGAGCAGACAGGGTTAAGGGCCTTGCTTAAGAGTCCAACAGTGGCTGCATAGCAGAGGCTGGATTTGAACCAACAATCTTCTAATTGATAGCCCAAAGCTCTACCCACTAGGCTATAACTGTCCTATACCTAATCACACAGACTTTGGGGTCTGTTTTTTCTGATTAGGCAAACAATGTCTAATTATAAAAGAAATTCCGAGAAACCTAAACAAAATTGTACAGATCTATGAAAACGAAAGTCTACAGGAGTATTTCTGAAAACATGGGTGTTTATTAATCCACAGTAAGACAAACTAATTCAAAACATCAGAACACTGTCCAGCAAAGATCCTATTTTAAGCACTTATATTTAGGGCCCTACTAAATTTGCTTACATTCACGGTCCTTGTTTTTAAAAAAAGTCATGAAATTACACTTATAAATTAAATGATAGAATAAATAGAAGCTACACTACACAGCACAGCTACCATAACGGTTGAATGTAAACCTAGAACATCCAGCGACGGTGCGAGGCTTCATGTTCGTCTCAATTGCCATAGGATTGCTCGGATGCCTCATAGTACAAGTTAATCAGTAAACGTGAGGAACTTGAACACTGCACGAATGAAAAATGTAAAATTGCTAAACACAAACCTTACATTTTGAATTTCACAGCAAATTGCATATTACACGGGAAAAGGCTCGTTTCACGGCCTGTGATGCGATTTTCATGAGGGCCTTATAAATAGGTCAAAAGAACCCAAGGGTAACGACAAAAGTTAAAGCTTTTGTCTTAAAATACATACTGAAATAAAACAAAATTTTTATCCAGGACCAGGGTATCTCAGTGAACACAAGAAGAAGAAGAAGAAGAAGAACCTTTATTGTCATTATACTTGCGTACAACGAAATTTAGTTTGACACTCTCCGAAAGATAAAAAAGAAGAAGCAAAAGTATTTACATAAGCATATGGATATTTAAGAAGAAGACAAGTGCAATCAACATAACATACACAGTGCACACTAAACAGGGTAATAAATACAAGGACCTACAATAAACACTCGGCACATTTCAGACCATAAAGAGAAGAAGACGCGACCAAAAGACATGTGTGTTGTCGGTTAGTACATGGTACTAAGTAAATGTGAAGTTAGTAAGCAGAATATACAACATATTTTTATATATGTATAAGCAACAGTGTTTTTGTTTGTTTTTTGGGAGATAGGGGGTATGTAATCCTCACCACAGCTGAAAAGCATGATGGATAAAGCATTTTGGTTTGGTATTACTTTTTTTGTAAGCTTGTGCTTGTTGATGTAACAATGAAGGTAAAAATGTAGGAAATAAATGTAGTTCAGAGTAACACACCACTAACTGAAGATTATTAAAGATGATTCAAAACCTGGTTGATGGTTAAAACCAAACCTGAACAAAGTTCCAGAATGATCTAAAATAAATACAGTTTGTAATTGGCAAATTTACTAAATCAGTTTTTCCAGACACTAATTCCTCCATAATGCTTCCTACACACTGTTCATGTGCACGTATGTAGAGTAATCTTATATCATTCATGTTTCACGCTACAGTTCAGGACTTTCAAACCCAGTGACACTGGACAAGCCTTAACCAAATAATGACTCAAAGCTGGAGCTGGAAGCCGCTGACGTTTTTATGGTGCGAGGAGGCCTGGAAAAAATGTGTTCTCATTCTGGCTGTTAACTCTTTCTATCTGGACCTGGGTCAATGGTAAAGACTTCTGCAACTACTTTTTTCTGTGACTTAATGGTTGAAACTGATGTTTGTTTGGGTTTTATGATTAAAATGCCACAATCTGATTGGTAATAATACATCCAGCATCTTTATTCTATCATTAAAGCTTGTGGCACGGCTTTCTATTTCATTCCAACACAGGCTGCACTGTCCACAGTCAAGCAAGCCTTAAATTACTGGGGACTTCCATGATGCACGACCCTGTGCATCATTTAAACATAGAAAAGATTACAGGAACTATAAGTGTATATGAGAAGGTATATACATTTTATTATTATTATTATTATTATTAACTAATTATTATTATTCCAATACAGAAGCTACTATTTGCGTCAGCTTATCAAAAGTACAGCGCACTTGTAGAACTTCACGCATAGTGTCAGGTTCAAAATCAGGAAGAACATCAGACAGAACCTTCTAGATTGTTCACCTTGAGTCTAGCCGTAAACAATAAAGTGATGTCAAAGATGATCCCCGAGCCAGGAAGGTCACGGTAAACAGGATATTTCTCACCAGTGAGCTGCATCCCACATCTAAAAGTATCTAGAGCAGCTACTGAGGTGAACCTTGAGTTCCTGTATTAATATACTGTATGATTGTTTAATTACAGCTTGTGGTGGCTTTATAGATTAAAGGGCCAGTGTTATTCCACTGGATCAACTAAACTGGTGAACATGTATTTTAGAATCACCCCTAAATGTTTAAATAGTGTAACAAAGGACATCGTTAATACACATGCTTTATAAATCATTTCTATTCTTGGACTACGGTCAAAGATCAACAAGTTCAGTAGATATGCAAGTAAAAGGAATCTGGACCTGCAGTGTGTATCTTATTTCTTACTGTTGTCCATCTGTTTCTCTACATACTTTTTTAGCCTGCTTTCACGCTGTTCTTCAATGGTCAGGACTCTCCCAGGACCACCACAGAGCAGGTATTATGTAGGTGGTGGATCATTCTCAGCACTGCAGTGACACTGACATGGTGGTGGTGTGTTAGTGTGTGTTGTGCTGGTATGAGTGGATCAGACACAGCAGCGCTGCTGGAGTTCTTAAACACCTCATTGTCACTGCTGGACTGAGAATAGTCCACCAACCAAAAATATGCAGCCAACAGCGCCTCGTGGGCAGCGTCCTGTGACCACTGATGAAGGTCTAGAAGATGACCAACTCAAACAGCAGCAATAGATGAGCGATCGTCTCTGACTTTACATCTACAAGGTGGACCAACTAGGCAGGAGTGTCTAATAGAGTGGACAGTGAGTGGACACGGTATTTAAAAACTCCAGCAGTACTGCTGTGTCTGATCCACTCATACCAGCACAACACACACTAACACACCACCACCATGTCAGTGTCACTGCAGTGCTGAGAATGATCCACCACCCAAATAATACCTGCTCTGTGGTGGTCCTGTGGGGGTCCTGACCATTGAAGAACAGGGTGAAAGCAGGTTAAAAAAGTATTTAGAGAAACAGATGGACTACAGTCAGTAATTGTAGAACTACAAAGTGCTTTTATATGGTAAGTGGAGCTGATAAAATGGACAGTGAGTGCAGAAACAAGGAGGTGGTTTTAATGTTATGGCTGATCGGTGTACATCCAAGCAACTTATTTATTTACAAAAATATTTAAAAGCTTTGATGGAAGTGGATGTGCCACTATTGTATAATACAATTAATTACCGTATCAAAGTACACTGGAATGGGGAAGGTCATGCATCGTGGAAAAATGAGTGTACCTGTTTGTATTGTCATGGACACACACACACACACACACACACACACACACACACACATATATAGAGCAGCGTGGGAAACTCTGATAAGAGGGGCATGCCATTAAGAGGTGGAAGGAGTTTAAAAAGAAGGAGGTGGAGCATCTAGTGAACGGACAATGCTCCAGGACCGACCATTGACTTATTTGTACAAAGATTTGTACAGTCATGTGGGCCAGGGTTCGACATAATTGCTCTTAATATGGCATAGCTAGTAAAGTCAACCAGCGTGCCCGATTTATAACACACTTTAGACTTTCTCGGACACAAATCTCGCATCTGCGTTGAGCCAAAAGTCTCCCATGAACTATCTGGTGGCTGTAAAAGGTGCAGTGAGATGATACGTCGCTATTGTCTTGACGTTTATAACTGGGAGCACGGTATCCTGCCGCGACCGACTGTGCTATAGAGTGTCATGGCATATTGAAGTGAATTATACTTCTAACAATGGTGCTGATAAACTAAACAGTTCCCATGCAATGCTTGCAAAAAAAAAAAAAGCACTTGTGGAGTATGGACGGAACACCCCTTTCATTTCCCTAACAAGGCCACAATGGGAAGAGAAGCAAGGCCTTCTCAGCATTGTGTTCTGTGTGTAGTTTACGGGGAGATTCGAACCCCTGTGTGTGTGTGTGTGTGTGTGTGTGTGTGTGTACGCGGGAGGCACGGCCGAGCTCACAAAAGCCTGCAGCTTCCAATAGCACACGTAACAGCACCAACAACTTCATTTACAGTAATGAGTCGACTCCAAAAGCAAGACGGATCTTTTTTACGCTACAAAATGAACCTTCAGCTTTTTTAAAAAGGTTCCCGTGCAGGAAGCGATGGCACCATGACCGGCTCTGTGCACTCACTGACACTGGCTGGGTATTGAGGGACTAAATCGGGTCAGTTAATGCCACCAGCAGGTGCACTTTTCGACAGAGAAGAGCATTTGTTTGTACAGTATCTTTGCACAATAAAAAACAATGAAACCCCAGACACAGTAACAGACATCAGAACGTTTACATCAGAACGTCATAAGCTACATTACATGTTTTACATGCTTAATATGTACAGTGTAGCTCATAATTAGCTCAACAGGCCAGTTATGCTACAAGAAACAGTAGCTCAGTGGTTAAGGTACTGGACTAAAGATCAGAAGGTTGCAGGTTCAAGCCCCACCACTGCCAGGTTGCCACTGCTGGGCCCCTGAGCAAGACCCTTAACCCTCAATTGCTTGAATTGTATACTGTCACAACTGTGAGTCGCTTTGGATAAAGGCGCAGATGTAAGATGTAAATCCTTAACGTTCAATAAAAAGAGACATTGGCAATGGCACAAGCTCAAAATTACATTACACGGCCCACGGTAGCTAAGTGGGTAGCACTGTTGCCTCACAGCAAGAAGGTCCTGGGTTTGATCCCCAGGTAGAGCGGTCCGGGTCCTGTGTGAATTTCCTCCAGGGGCTCCGGTCTTCTCCCACAGTCCAAACACGTGCAAGTGAGGTGACCTGGAGATACAAAATTGTCCAAGACTATGTTTGATATAACCTTGTGAACTGGTGAACCTTGTGTGATGAGTAACTACCGTTCCTGTCATGAAGTGTAAAACGATGTTAAAATCCTAATAAACAAACAAACAAACATTACACGGCCAAAAGTTTGTAGACAGCTCTTTTAATTAGGGAATGAGTGAAGTTTTAGGTTCACCTATTACTAAGAGGCATACATGAATTAACTTAATGCTAGCACACCAGAGCTGACGTCTCAAACTCGTGTGTTCGAATCTCAGCTATGCTACCGGCAGGCTGGGCGCCCTCACGGACAATGATCGGCTCGTCCATCAGGGTTGGCCGATTGATGGCGTCTGCATCAGAGACGGGGTATAAAGGGGATCGGTGTGTGACTCTCCATGTGCAAGACCGAGCCCTATATGAACTTGTCTTGTGCAGGTAAAAAGAAGTGGTCGGTGCTGCACACGTGTCAGAGGGGGCGTGTGTTAGTCACTGCTCTCCTCGGTAAGAAGTGGAGGTCACCATGAGTAGAGAAGAAGTGACTCGATTGAAAGGGGAAAATGCTAAATATTATGATTTACAGGTCATGTTTTACACTTTGTTGCCATTGATGACAGGACAGGTAGTTACATGTTACACATGATTCATCAGTTCGAGTTGAATGTCAAACACTGTCATGGACTTTCTTGCTGTGAGGTGACAGAGCTACTCACCGAGCCACCGTGCTGCTCCAACAAATGTAAAATTACTTATATTATAAACATACATTTAAACTATGTGCTTTCAACTAAATTGCGGAAAGTCCATAAAACATTCAACACACACGGATCTAAATGTATGTGTATGTATGAGTATATATACTATATATAGATATATATGTGTGTGTGTATATATGCATATGTGTGTATACAGGTTTTTATGTTTATGTGTGTGTATATACAGTATATGTATATGCTAATGTATGTGTACGATATTCACAACTCTTATTGCATTACCTTAACTTACGAATGTAATTGGTTCTGAAGGGCTGTTCTTAAGTCAAAATGTTCGTTAGTTAAACCTATTTTCCCCATAAGAAATAATGTAAATAGAATTAATCCGTGCCAGACCTCCCAAACCTCCCCCTTACCTAACCTTTCTAATGTCTTAAATGCTCTTTTTTGTTACAAATACAAGTATATTTTCTCTTAAATCTTAAATTATAGAATAAACATTCCTGTAATAAACAATAATAAACAACAATATACAGTAGTACAGTACTGTACATAAAACACATACATCACATCTCATACACCATAATACATTTTCTTCTTTTTCTATCAAATGTATCTACCAGAAACAACATTAACTCTCATAATTCCCTATTATTTCCTTCTTTATTTCAGTAGTGTTGTATTTTGTAGGTGTAATTGCACGAAAGAAAGAATACTTTACTGAGCCGAATTCCTTCTTCTCGCTCACTCACTGTCCCCTCTGTCTGATACACAGTGACACCTACTGGCAGGAGTAATTATACAACAACAAATGCTCTGCACCTTATTTGGGGACATTTTAATAGTAAAAACACAAGAAAAACACCGTCTGCTGTGCAAATGTTCACTCACTGTATATATACAGAGAGAGAGACGCTCTGAGTCAACTTGTTCGTGACGTCACGTGTTTCGCGAATTTCGGTTCGTTTGTTCATACGTTAAGTTGTTAAACCGTTCGTAACTCAAGGGTCGACTGTATGTTGCACAATATAGATTCATTATGTTGTCCAGGTCTTGCACAAATGTTGTCACTTTCGCACACTTGGTTCACTTTAAATGACTTCTATTTCTAAATTATATTTAAGATTCTTTCTTCATTTCAATTTTCACATTTTTGTATTCTTTTACACTTTTAGATGGCCGAGTGGTGTGACTCTCTGAGCAGTGTGACTCTGTATGTAACAAATAAACCTTGATTTGATTTGATTTGATTTGAACATTATTTTTCAACTTTGACAAGTACTAAGCTAACACAGTTAGCCTCAGGCCATTCAAACCAATAGGCTGAGGTGGCACAACCTGCTAGCACGCCAGATAACATCTCCCTCTGTGTACCAAGAATAGTTAAACTGTCCCTGACGAGCCTGAATTTGCAAATAAATGAAACTTGTACACCTTTATACAGATTATAAATCAATGAGAATTTATTTACATTCAAAAAATGCTGTTGGTTAGTCCATATTTGTCCGTAATATTCGTCATTTCTTTGTGAGAAAAGTTGTGCCGCACTGAATGCTGGGATTGCCTTCAGCGCTAAGGAAGCGTCAGATGCTCCGTCATTATTCAGTCAGATTATCACTTTAAGGCGCCTCCGTGTGAGCATTTTAAGGAATCTAAGAATTTAGACACGCCCTCGTCTCAGGAGCGCACATAGGATGACGTAAAATGCGTCTATGTAGCGAGATCACTAGATTTTCAGACGGACCCAGTGACTTTTCCTGTGGCTCACCACTTCCCCTACACCTGACCTCACCCTCACATTTCCCCTCACTTATTTCTAAAATAAAGCATGAATCACAATGTTGAGCTGATCCCTGAAATAAGACTGGACTCTTCCCTGAGCTGATTCATACAGGCTTCTTTTCTTGAATGAAATCATTCTGCTTTGCATTGGTCTCTGAAAAGGCTTGGTTTCGAGCCACATTTCCTAATCAGGGGATTGAAAGCTAAAGAAGTTAATGCCAGTGAAAACACTGCAACTTCTTCCAAGTATCAACAGAAGTGACCTCTGACCGCAACGCCGCTCAGACAAACCAGTTCTATTCTTTGACCTCCTCTGAGCCGAGGATGAACGAGGACCTCGCGTAACTATTAACCCAAAGAACTCATAAGTTACGCTGTAGATTTAATGTGTCTGAAAGAAGGGCCAAGAAGAGCTTTAGTACAGTGGACCGTAGTGGCTGTGTAAACATTCTGTTTTGTGATAGGTGGCTGGGCACCGTGATTAATCACCCGGACTGCAGGCCTCTCTGGTTTTATTACAAAGACATGCTTTATATTTTCAGACCTATATAAAAGATGCTGAGAAAATGTGGCTCCAAGTGACTTAACATCAACATAAAGGTTCTAAAAGAATACAGTCTAGATATCATACACAGTATTTGCATATTGATTAAAGCTACTGATATATATCGATCAGGCATAACATCATGACCACCTTTCTAATATTGTGTTGGTCCCCTTTTTGCTGTCAAAACAGCCCTGTAACTGTGATGTTCTGTATTCTGACACCTTTCTATCAGAACCAGAATTAACTTCTTCAGCAGTTTGGCTGCCCATGACCCTGTCGCCGGTTTACCACTTTTCCTTCCTTGGAACACTTTTGATAGATACTGACCACTGCAGACCAGGAACACCCCACAAGAGCTGCAGTTTTGGAGATGCTCTGTCCCAGTCGTCTAGCCATCAGAGATTGGCCCTCGTCAAACTCACTCAAATCCTCACGCTCACCCATTTTTCCTGCTTCTAACATCAACTTTGAGGATAAAATGTTCACGTGCTGCCTAATATATCCCCCCCACTAACAGGTGCCGTGATGAAGAGATAATCAGTGTTATTCACTTCACCTGTCAGTGGTCATAATATTATGCCTGGTCGGTGTACAATAGAATTGCAGGGTGGCTCGGTGGGTAGCACTGTCGCTTCACAGCAAGAAACTCCTGGGTTTGATTCCCAGGTGGAGTGGTTCAGGTCCTTTCTGTGTGGAGTTGTTTCTCCCCGTGTCTGTGTGGGTTTCCTCCAGGAGCTCCGGTTTCCTCCAACAGTCCAAAAAAGACGTGCAAGTGAGGTGAATTGGAGATACAAAATTGTCCATGACTGTATTTGAGATTAAAGTCTCGTAAGGAAACCCACACAGACACAGGGAGAACATGCAAACTCCACACAGAAAGGACCCCGGTGCACTCCACCTGGGAATCGAACCCAGGACCTTCTTGCTGTGAGGTGACAGTGCTACCCACCGAGCCACCGTGTTGCATAATAAGCTCTCTGGGTGCCTAGTAATGAAACAGGTGGTGCAGTGGGATATTCCGCTAGCACAACAGCGCTGGGATTCTAAACTCCCAAAGTTCGAATCTCAGCTCTGCTACTGGTCAACTGGGCGCCCCTTAGCTGGCACAGTTGGCCAAATTTGGCCACTAAAGTCTGCTGGGTGGGAAAAGTGGGCGGGTCTTCGACTCTGTTTAAAGACTCTGATTAGTAGTCCAAGGCGCCTGTGAAGAAGTGGAGGAACATGGAGATCAATGCGCACATCAAGACTCTCCATGCGCAAGACTGGGCTCAGGCGCAAATCCACCAAAGTTTGGACTGCACACCCAAATAGACCCTCCTCGGGCACGATCGAGGTCTCCAGAAGCAGAAGACAAATTGGCTATGCTAAACTGGGAGAAGAGGGGAGAAACAGGATCACGATTGAACTATTTTTCTAGCTGTGCCTGTGCCAACTGGATAAATACTAAAGTACATGATCTGTCCAAGAGCAGGTTTTGCATCATCGTGCCTGTGAATCAGTTACAGCAGTTTAGAGTGAAAAGTTCAGAAGCGTGACTGATCTTAATGGCCTAAAACATAAAACCGTGACACTGTAAATCACAGGAAGCTCCCATGTACGCTAATCCTCATTATAAATACGTCTATAGAAAGAGCAACACTTGAAGATACATGAAACATGTGAGAACGAGGCATGACCAGTTCTACGCCTGTCTTACACAAGTGACCCAGATGTCACTCCAAGCCTAAAATGTTGAGAAGCGAATCAGAAAATGCCACATCTGCTGTTCGGAGTGAACTCAGCGTCTCAGCAATGATGGGAATTTATGTACCAGTTAACAAACCGTAAAATATCCCACTTGGAAAACTCGTCTTCTCCTCCCTTCTCCCCCCCGGCCCGGTCCCAGGACGTAAACATGAGACACGCGTCAGTTGTTTGTACCTCGCTCTGAAATGTACCGCGCATAAATATTTACACTCCAAACATTCATCAATGTGCCCTTATCTGAGACTATGAAAGGGAATTTAATGCAAACAGCCGACAGGCCCGGAGATAAGTTCACTTATCGTCCCGGGATGCAGTAAGCACGTCTGGAAGGTCTGAGCCAATTCTGTCCTGTCAGGACTGACGGGTCCCTGCTGAGAAAAAACACCATGTGCACTTAATGTTATACACTATTAAGATGTGAACTAAACATCCTTTAACTACTAAATATATACATAAAATAAGAACAATATAAAAGCTTTACATTAAGTGTACTTTAAAAAGCTTAAAAGATTAAAATATACTAAGTAGAAATAAAATAAACTACTTACTTTTACACTTACGTTCTTCAGCATTTAGCAGACGCTGTTACCCAAAACTACTTACAGTACTGTGACAGTATATTGTCTAAGCAATTAAGGGTTAAGGGTCTTGCTCAAGGGTTCAAGAGTGGCAACTGGCACTGATGGGGCTTGAACCAGCAACAAAACATCCTTTATTTTTCAAATATATACATAAAATATGAACAATATAAAAGCTTTACATTAAGTGTACTTAACAATACTGTGACAGTATACAATCTAAGCAATTAAGGGTTAAGCCTTGCTCGAAGGCCTGACAGTGGCAATCTAGCAGTGATGGGGCTTGAACCAGCGACCTTTCAATTACCAGTCCAGTACCTTAACCGCTAGGCTACAGCCAAAGCACGCCAAATATACACTATTAAGATGTAAACTAAACATCCTTTAACTACTAAATATATACATTAATTCACTAAATATTATACATATCATAAAATAAGAACAATATAAAAGCTTTACATTAAGTGTACTTAACAATACTGTGACAGTATATTGTCTAAGCGATAAAGGGTTAAGGGCCTTGCTCAAGGGCCCAACAGTGGCAACCTAGCAGTGGTGGGGCTTAAACCAGCGACCTTTCAATTACTAGTCCAGTACCTTAACCGCTAGGCTACAGCCAAAGCACAGCAAATATACACTATTAAGATGTAAACTAAACATCCTTTAACTATTTTTACAAATGTATACATCAAATAAGAACAACATAAAAGCTTTACATTAGGTATACTTAACAATACTGTGACAGTATACAGTCTAAACAATTGAGGGTCAAGGGCCTTGCTCAAGGGCCCAACAGTGGCAACCTGGCAGTGGTGGGGCTTGAACCAGCGATCTTTTAATTATTAGTCCAGTACCTGCCCTAATGACTTAATTTACATTTACATTTTCGGCGTTTTGCAGACGCTGTTATTCAAAGCGATTAACAGTACTGTGACAGTATACAGTCTAAGCGATAACGGGTTAAGGGCCTTGCTCAAGGGCCCAACAGTGGCAACCTAGCAGTGGTGGCGCTTAAACCAGTGACCTTTCCATTACTAGTCCAGTACCTTAACCTCCAGTACCTTAACATCCTTTAATAACTAAATATTATACATATCATAAAATAAGAACAATATAACAGCTTTACATTAAGTGTACTTAACAATACTGTGACAGTATACAGTCTAAGCAATTAAGGGTTAAGGGCATAGCTCAAGGGCCCAACAGTGGCAACCTGGCAGTGGTGGGGCTTGAACCAGCGACCTTTGGATTACTAGTCCAGTAACTGCCCTAATGACTTAATTTACATTTACGGCATTTAGCAGACGCTGTTATCCAAAGTGACAGTATATTGTCTAAGCAATTGAGGGTTAAGGGCCTTGCTCAAGGGTCCAACAGTGGCAACCTGGCACTGATGGGGCTTAAACCAGCGACCTTTCAATTACTAGTCCAGTACCTTAACCTCTACGCTACAATTGACCTAATGACTTAATATGATTAATTATGTACCATAATGTACTGTCCTAAATGTATCAAGTGGCATATTACATTACAATTAATAACAAAGTAATATATTTAAAATAAATTTCAAATAATCAGAATCCTTAAAAGCTGTGAAAGGTTCATACTAAAACACTCTCTAACTCAGTGTTATTAGAAGAATACACATAATAAATCCAAGAATTTAAACAGGAAGCAAATAAAATGAGGGAATATTATTCACTGTATACAAAACTGTACAAACTCTAGCTCATGGACAAAAAGGATCTGTGGCTGCAGTTCAGAAGTATCATAGTTTTTTTTTTTTAAGTGCATCTGGCAACCCTTTCTAAAGCGCTGTACAGAAAAGCTGTTCAGATTTCTGATAGCAGAAAGCACAGGGCCAAAATTTACCCCCCAACACTTTACTAGCTACTGCTTAGTTTAATGGGAACAATCTTCAACATGCGTGCAACAATGCAAACATCTTTATTATAAGTAACCAAATGTGAAGGGCAAAGTACGTGTTCATGCTGTTTAACTACCCTGGGTTTCATCAGTATTCCAGAGTATTGAAAACAAAACGTATAATATAAAAAGTAAAAAGTAGTGAGTGCTATAAAAAGAAGAGAAACAACATTAATAGATCTGAATAATGGCTTTTACACACATGATGGACTTAATGCAAGAACTCACTCACTTGACCGCTTATCCAATTAGGGTCGCGCGGGGGGGGGATGCTGAAACCTATCCCAGCTTTTCAATGGGCGCAAGGCACACAGTAACACCCTGGACGGGGCGCCAGTCCATCGCAGGGCACACACACATACACACCCATTCACCTATAGGGCAATTCAGTGTCTCCAATTAACCTGACTGCATGTTTTTGGACTGTGGGAGAAAACCGGAGCTCCTGGAGGAAACCCACGCAGAATGTATTGAATGTTTGGATGCACAATATGAAAATAAAGCTCTGAATTAAGAAGGTCTTGGGTTCGATTTCCCGTGTCTGTGTGGGTTTCCTCACATGTTTTGTGTGTCTGCCCTGCAATGGACCCCGGGGCGCGGGTCCTTTCTGTGTGGAGTTTGCATGTTCTTCCCATGTCTGTGTGGTTTCCTCCCACAGTCCAAAGACGAGCAAGTGAGGTGAACTGAAGATACAAAATTCTCCATGACTGTGTTGAACTGATGAATCTTGTGTAACCGGTACACGCCCAGTCAGCTGATAGCAGTGCTGATGTTCCAACTCAGACCTCATCAGTGGTGGACAAGCTTAATCTTAACCTCTGCACGACCGAGCCCCTGCACTTTAGGTGTATTACAATGGCATGTTGTAATAACCAGAGACAAATATCAACAACCAGGACCAGGGCACTGCCAGGCTGTGGCTGCACCACTTTTCCAGGCTGTAAATGATGTTGACATGCTTGCTTTGTTTTCATCTGCTGCTTATCGTTAGATTTTATTTATTTATATTTGTGATAAACAGTGTAAATATGAAATAAAAGTATATGGGACAAATAACATGGGTTAGATTTGTACCTTGCGTGGGTTAGATATGGAAATAAAGAATCTGTTTTATTTTATTAAATAATACTGCATGTCTTCGAGAATAACCCCCTAAAGACTTTGCCAGATTACAATAACTCAGTAAGATTAATGACATTCCACAGAGAGACGAATGCAACGCCTGTCTCACTTATCACGGCTGACTCTCTATTTTCAGCCTGCATTCCAGCTCTTTTGCATTTCAACTCGCTGACAGAATAAAAGCTGTTGCGTTAGGCTCGGGCAGGACGGCCGAGCCGAGCAGGTTCTCTGTAAACACGCGGGACGACCCTGCGGTTTGGACTGTTGGTGAAGCAGCTCGGCTTTGTTTTTATATCAACAACGTGCTTAAGGCAACGACAACGTCTTTAAATATCACAACCTTTCGCAGATGCTGATCTGTGATGGGCGTGTTTGTAATACACACAAACGTGTCTGTCGGACTCTCTGGCTAACAAATGTTAGTATTAGCCGGTGACCTGGAGCTGGGAGCTGCAGCATCCCTGAATAACTTCCAGCTTTCCTCTGCTGTATAAACCAAAGGCTTGTGAGTCTGTCCGTCTGTCAAACACGTTTACGCATCACAGGAACCCACCCTGATGTTCTGTCTGAGAATGTCATTCAGAGCAGGAAACGTCTCTATAAGATGTATTTAATGTTTTCATATTCGGTTACATAATCAGAAATAAAAATCCCTAATATAAAGTCTAATTTAGGCACAAACCATGTTTGTATATACACCGATCAGTCATAACATTAAAACCACCTCCTTGTTTCTACACTTACTGTCCATTTTATCAGCTCCACTTACCATATAGAAGCACTTTGTAGCTCTACAATTACTGACTGTCCATCTGTTTCTCTACATACTGTTGTAGCCTGCTTTCACCCTGTTCTTCAATGGTCAGGACCCCCACAGGATCATTCTCAGCACTGTAGTGACACTGACATGGTGGTGGTGTGTTAGTGTGTGTTGTGCTGGTATGAGTGGATCAAACACAGCAGCGCTGCTGGAGTTTTTAAATACCGTGTCCACTCACTGTCCACTCTATTAGACACTCCTACCTAGTTGGTCCACCTTGTAGATGTAAAGTCAGAGACGATCGCTCATCTATTGCTGCTGTTTGAGTCGGTCAGACCTTCATCAGTGGTCTCAGGACGCTGCCCACGGGGCACTGTTGGCTGGATATGTTTTTGGTTGGTGGACTATTCTCAGTCCAGCAGTGACATTGAGGTGTTTAAAAACTCCAGCAGCGCTGCTGTGTCTGATCCACTCATACCAGCACAACACACATTAACACACCACCACCATGTCATTGTCACTGCAGTGCTGAGAATGACCCACCACCCAAATAATACCTGCTCTGTGGGGGTCCTGACTATTGAAGAACAGGAGATGTAGAATAATAGAATTGTCATTAAAGTTATGCATCTACCTGCAGCTACAACAATCTTCACTACTTTGGAAAGGCTTTTCACAAATTTTTGGAGTGTGTCTGTGGGTGACTATGCCCATTTAGTCAAGAAGCATTTGTGAGGTCAATCACGTTGATCAGCAATCAACCTTCCGATTCATCCCAAAGGTGTTCAATGAGGTTAGAATCAGGGCTCTTTTCAGGCCCAACCAAACTTGCCAAAACACTTTTTTATGCATGAGCATCACAAAACTCATCCCCCTCCGTCCCTCCCCTGAACACCTCACATCAGCAGCTGTATCTGAGAAAGCAGCACTCGTGGAACTGTTGACACGCTCTCCCCAAATTTTCTAATGGCCACATCCTCCACACCCTGCGAACCCTCCACATCCACTCGCCCGCACACACGCACACGCCAACTTCCTAGCAATCAGAGGCTGAGAATAGGAAGAAGGGAGAGGAAGCGGCCGTGCATTCACAGGCTGGGAACAAGGGGACGACGGGGGGAGAAGGGGGGCAAAAAGCGGAACCTGGAATTTACAAAGGAAAAAACAACAGGCTTCCAAAAATACCTCTGACCCATCCCCGCAGCAGATAAACAGAAATATTATTCCTCTGTTGCCCGGGCCATCATCTTCCGCTCCTGCCCCCCCAAACCAGGAAACAGAGAGGTGACTGCTGATTAGGAACCTTGTTAGCTTCCCAAGTAATGACAGCCAGCAAAAAAACTCAATCAGCGTGGCGAGCAGATGGGTGCAAGAGATGATCCTCCGTCATTTTTTCCATCCAGATCCTGAGTGTTTTATCCCAGCGTTTCCTATCCGCCGCTTCTGTTTAGTTAACGACATCCTATATAACAGCACAGGAGGACTGTGTGGTGTGTGTTCAGATGCCACTGAAGCAATAACATTAAAACCACCTCCTTGTTTCTACACTCACTGTCCATTTTATCAGCTCCACTTACCACATAGAAGCACTTTGTAGTTCTACAATTACTGACTGTAGTCCATCTGTTTCTCTGCATGCTTTGTTAGCCCCCTTTCACCCTGTTCTTCAATGGTCAGGACCCCCACAGGACCACCACACAGCAGGTATTATTTAGGTGGTGGATCATTCTCAGCACTGCAGTGACACTGACATGGTGGTGGTGTGTTAGTGTGTGTTGTGCTGGTATGAGTGGATCAGACACAGCAGCGCTGCTGGAGTTTTTTTACTGTGAGGTGACAGTGCTACCCACCGCACCCATGTAGACACAGTAGCTGCATCCGGAATCGCATACTTACAGAGTCTGTACTAGATGGGAGGAAGTATGCACTACTCGGCCGGTAAAAAAGTACATACTTTCAGTACAGAAGTATGCAGTATGCACACAACATCACTACGTACTACATACATGCGCCATCTTGCCAACGTCAAGTGATGACGTAAGGACGTGATGACGTAATATCACCATAGTTACAGACTCATTACAAACCCCACTCGCCAAAATTTTGGATATTTATCGTGTTTTTGTTATTTATTCGTCTTTAAAATGTTTTATTTTATTTATCTTACTTACACTTGTGAACAGAGGACTCCGTTTTCCGCCATCTTTCTTGTTTCTTATTCCGCTTTGAATGCCTACGCAGCTCCAGTTGCATTATGGGATACATTAGCGGACCGCAAGTGTGCATCGCTTGCATACTCAAACATGGCTGCCCAATAAGTACGTTATCCGGGTACTTCTCGCGTACCTCTTTATTTATACTAAATAAAGGCTGCATAGCAGAGCCTGGATCTTTAGATTGATAGCCCAAAGCTCTACCCACTAGGCTAACGCTGTCCCTGAATTATCATTAAATTATTCATAAATTATTAAATTAGAAATTGTTGATTATCTTGGGGGTGGCACGGTGGCTCGGTGGGTAGCACTGTTGCCTCACAGCAAGAAGGTCCTGGGTTCGATCCCCAGGCGGGGCGGTCCGGGTCCTTTCTGTGCGGAGTTTGCATGTTCTCCCCGTGACTGCGTGGCTTTCCTCCGGGAGCGCCGGTTTCCTCCCACAGTCCAAAAGCACGCAGTCAGGTTAACTGGAGACACTGAATTGCCCTATAGTTGAATGTGTGTGTGTGTGCGTGCGTGCGTGCGTGCGTGTGTGTCTTGCGATTGACTGGCGTCCCGTCCAGGGTGTTACTCTGTGCCTTGTGCCCATTGAAAAGCTGGCATAGGCTCCAGCAAACCGGTGACCCTAAGTGGTTAAGACAATGAGTGAGACAAAGTGTCACTTTTTATCTCACTCAGACTTTGAAACCAAAGTACATGTGTTTCTAAAAATCTTAGCTCTCATAAGAATTAATACATTAATTAATTAACAATTAGCAATTGATCTATTTGTGACTATTTAATAACTGCATAACCACTGATCATGAACTCTTGTAGTCACATTGAAAGGTTATTATTATTACTATTATTATTATTATTATTATTATTTTCTTTACATTCCATCAGTTTTACTGTTACTGAGTTTCTGTAACCCCTGCAAGTCTGCAAAAACGGTGTGAAGAGCGCACCGGGCCACACACACTTCACCCAACACAATGCAGCCCTGATCAGCACTTGCTAAGTGGAGGTCAGTGCCCAGAGGTCATCTCCTCTGACCTCTGCTTCCTAAGTGATTCTATTTTTTACCCGATTCGCTTCCTTTGAAGAGAAATCCCGTCAGAATCGACCTTCAGCAGCGCTTTTTATTTCAGTAGGAAAACCTGACTCAGACATGTTGTGTGCTTTGTCGTCTATGATCATCTGCATGTAGACTATGCATTCACAAGAGTGCTTTACTTTTACCTTTGCAGGACTCACTGTAACAGCAGTCGTACCTGGAAATGTCTACAAATTTTCACACCCCTGGTAAAGATGAGTAAAGGGATTGTAAGAGATTCACATTTTGGTGACCATTTTATCAGCTCCACTTACCATATAGAAGCACTTTGTAGTTCTACAATTCCTTTGTTAGCCCCCTTTCACCCTGTTCTTCAATGATCAGGACCCCCACAGGACCACCACAGAGCAGGTATTATTTAGGTGGTGGATCATTCTCAGCACTGCAGTGACACTGACATGGTGGTGGTGTGTTAGTGTGTGTTGTGGTGGTATGAGTGGATCAGACACAGCAGCACTGCTGGAGTTTTTAAACACCCCACTGTCACTGCTGGACTGAGAATAGTCCACCAACCAAATATATCCAGCCAACAGCGCCCCGTGGGCAGCGTCCTGTGACCACCGATGAAGGTCTAGAAGATGACCGACTCAAACAGCAGCAATAGATGAGCGATCGTCTCTGACTTTACATCTACAAGATGGACCAACTAGGCAGGAGTGTCTAATAGAGTGGACAGTGAGTGGACACGGTATTTAAAAACTCCAGCAGCGCTGCTGTGTCTGATCTACTCATACCAGCACAACACACACTAACACACCACCACCATGTCAGTGTCACTGCAGTGCTGAGAATGATCCACCACCCAAATAATACCTGCTTTGTGGGGGTCGTCGTAGTAGAACTACAAAGTGCTTCTATATGGTAAGTGGAGCTGATAAATGGACAGTGACAGAAACAAGGAGGTGGTTTTAATGTTATGGCTGATCAAAGTTGTAGCCGCAGTCAAAAATCAGCTCATTAAAAAGAAAAGAGATACGAACATGATAGAATGGCAGAATTTACTGTGAAATTAAAGTTACAACTGTATTCATCTTCATATATTTATAATATAATTATAAATGCCAAACTTTTATCAAAAGATCTCATTTTGAAGAGCGCGTTTTTTAATTTTTTAAGTTTCTGAGTCGGAAAGGTTTGAAGACGTTCTTGAAACTGGATGATGTGAAGATCACCTGCTGTGTTCAGTCTTTGTTTGTTTATTAGGATTGTGAGGTGATGTTTCACACTCTGTTTTCATATATGACAGAACATGTAGTTACGGGTTACAAATGATTCACCAGTTCAACCTCAATGTCAAACACCGTCACTGGCAATTTAACTTTGTACTGTTGGAGGAAACCGGAGCAAACCCACACAGACACGGGGAGAACATGCAAACTCCACACAGAAAGGACCCAGACCACCCCACCTAGGAATCGAGACCCGGGCCTTTTCTGCTGGTCTGCCTCCATTCATTGTTAGTGTCAGTTTCCAGTTCACCTAACTTACATGTCTTTGTATTGTGGGAGGAAATCAAAGCACCAGGAGGAAACCCACACAGACACAGGGAGAACATGCAAACTCCACACAGAAAGGACCTGGACCGCTCCACCTGGGAATCAAACCCAGGATCTTCTTTCTGAAGTGCTACCCACCAAGCGACCCTGTGTAAATCAGGGTTTCTCAAATCTAGTCCTAAAAATACTTTACCTGCTTTTAAGAATCAGAATCACTTTATTTCGCCAGGTATGTTACACATATGAGGAATTTTCTTTGGTGATACACATAATAGTCCACATAGTAGTACACACAATACACATAATAGTACAGATAATTACACATGTATGACGTAACATATTACATACTTAACAGACCCGACAGCACACGGACTGTTAACCAGTATTTACCAACATTTACCCAAGAGAACAGCCTGATTCAACCTGTGAGCTAATCCTTAAACCATCCATATGCTAAATCTGGTATGTCTGGGAAGAAAAATTGGTTTAAACCTCTGCAGAGCTGTGGGCCTTCCAGACTGATGCTGATAACCCCTGAGGTAAAGCATGCCATGATCAGTGGGAAGATATTTTCACAAATAAAATACAGCATTTTGGGTTACGGACGATCTTTTTCAAGTTAACGTACAAACAAATTTTGGATTACAAACCGAAATTCGCGAAACACGTGACGACACGAACAAGTTGACTCCGGGCGTCTCTCTCTCTCTCTCTCTCTCTCTCTCTCTCTCTCTCTCTCTATATATATATATATATATATATATATATATATATATATATATACACAGTGAGCGGAGAGCAGACAGTGTTTTTTTATATTTTGTAAAATTCAATATTAAAATGGCCTCAAAGAATGTGCAGAAAAATCGTAGTGTTAAAAAATAAACAAATCTATTACATTTGTTGTTGTATAATTACTCCTGCCAGTAGGTGTCACTGTGTATCAGACAGAGGGGACAGTGAGTGAGAGAGAAGAAGGAATTCGGCTCAGTAAAGTCTTTCTTTCTTTCGTGCAATTACACCTACAAAATACAACACTACTGAAATAAAGGAAATAATAGAGAAATATGAGAGTTGTTGTTTCTGGTAGATACATTTTATATAAAAAGAAGGAAATGTATTATGGTGTATGGTACAGCACACGTACTGTACTGAAATATGATGTGTGTTTTATGTACAGTACTACTGTGTATTGTTGTTTATTATTATTTATTACAGTAATGTCTATTCTATAATTTAAGAATAAGGGAAAATATACTTGTATTTATAACAACAAAGAGCATTTAATACATTAGAAAGGTTAGGTAAGGGGGGGGTTGGGAGGTCTGGCATGGATTAATTAATTTTTACATTATTTCTTATGGGAAAAATAGGTTTAACTAACGAACAGTTTGACTTAAGAACAGCCCTTTGGAAGCAATTAAATTCACAAGTCAAGGGTCTGCTGTACTGTAAATAAATCACGTGTGTCCATGCACTGTAAATAAATGATGGTCTGTGGTTCCTGTGAAACTAAAAGAGAAAAATTGGAGCTTTCTGTGATTAAAAGTATTTAAACCCTAGATTAGACTGACATCACTATAAGCGGTTTGATTCTTTTTTTTGTATAAAATATTTTTAGTAATGCAGTCGCACACTGACTTTCCTTCCTCAGAGGAAATCATAAATTATTGAGCATAATCCCTGATGGCTCACATCTAGTCAGCGCTGACCTGGTGTTTGCTATGAACATCTTTACACCATAACATGCAACTCATTTGCTTACTGGATAGATCACGCCACAAAGGAGCTAAAGCGGGTTACAGAGGTTGATGTAGCTCTTCAACAGGACCTGAAATGAATCCGTTTATCACATGGTGCACGTATGGAAACAAACTAATTAATTAATTAATAATGACGCTTCAGGCTCGTGAGTGATATAGGAATGCTCAGCCGTTCAACCAGGGATTGTAAATAAAGCCCCAACGTTGGTGTAGGTATTACTGGCAGGGAGTCCAAAAGAGCATAGTTGGCTAAGAAAATCCCAAAGAATACTTGGAAACGTGGAGCAAAGAAAGTAGAGCAGTGCATGTAATGGGAAGCCATTTGCTGAGGGGGTCATAAAGGGATATCTCTACACCCCCACATACAGTACATAAATACATACACTGATTAGCCATAACATTAAAACCACCTCCTTGTTTCTACACTCACTGTCCATTTTATCAGCTCCACTTATCATATTGAAGCATTTTGTAGTTCTACAATTACTGACTGTTGTCCATCTGTTTCTCTACATACTGTTTTATCCTGCTTTCACTCTGTTCTTCAATGGTCAGGACCCCCACAGGACCACCACAGAGCAGGTATTATTTAGTAGATGGATCATTCTCAGCACTGCAGTGACACTGACATGGTGGTGGTGTGTTAGTGTGTGTTGTGCTGGTATGAGTGGATCAGAAAGCAGCGCTGCTGGAGTTTTTAAATACCGTGTCCACTCACAGCCCTTTGGAACCAATTAGACCAATTAGACCCTCCTACCTAGTCGGTCCACCTTGTAGATGTAAAGTCAGAGACGATCGCTCATCTATTGCTGCTGTTTGAGTTGGTCATCTTCTAGACCTTCATCAGTGGTCACAGGACGCTGCCCACGGGGCGCTGTTGGCTGTATATTTTTGGTTGGTGGACTATTCTCAGTCAAGCAGTGACAGTGAGGTGTTTAAAAACTGATGAGTGTCTGATCCACTCATACCAGCACAACACACACTAACACACCACCACCATGTCAGTGTCACTGCAGTGCTGAGAATGATCCACCACCTAAATAATACCTGCTCTGTGGTGGTCCTGTTGGGGTCCTGACCATTAAAGAACAGCATGAAAGGAGGCTAACAAAGCATGCAGAACAACAGATGGACTACAGTCAGTAATTGTAGAACTACAAAGTGCTTCTATATGGTAAGTGGAGCTGATAAAATGGACAGTGAGTGTAGAAACAAGGAGGGGGTTTTAATGTTATGGCTGATCGGTGTATATACTTATGCATATTGCCATTAATCAGTGGGAGAGAGAACAGGTGGAGTACCTGTTCTTAAGGTTATTTTACACAGGAAATGGGGGTAAAGACATTGACTGTGTACATAAACACAGATCACAACACAACACAACGGTCTCAACACATAGATTACACTGGCACATTTGATTTCTTGAGCATTTAGACAGTTATTACAGTTATTAGCATTTCTGCCCTCTGACCACTCCAGAGCGGGCAAAGTGCACCCTGAGTAAAAACAGATATATTGCTCTGACCTTCTGTTATGTTACATTGACCAAATCTAGATTGGACGTGTTTTATAACCGAGCTCAGGCTCACGTCAACCGCTCTGGATCCAGCCCTACGTTTGTAGAGCAAATACAGCGGGGACGTGTAATGAGCCTAACAGGTGGCGTATATTACCCTGATATATGGTGCGATGGCAGGGTTGCCCATGGATCAGCCAAAACAGGTTGTGGCTCAGAGATCAAATGTAGCATTAAGCAGTGCTAACACATACAGTAGATTACACTGGCACATTTGATTTCATGAGTATTTAGACAGTTATTACAGTTATTAGCATTTCTGCCTTCTGGAAGACCGTGCCCACTGGCCACTCCGAGCGGGCAAAGTGCACCCTGGGAGCAACATGGCGTCTGTTTACATTGGTGTAAATGGATTGTCCAGGTCACCACAATATCTTTTTAATTAAAGTATTAATGCTGCTCTTTCATTTCTGACTAAATGTACACAAACAGCAGCTATAATGAAATACTAATGAAACCATTATCCTGTTAGTATCCTAGTAGTATACTGTTAGTATCCACTATTTTGCAGAGGATGATTGTAATGAAGCAGGACGTTCATCATTGTTCCACTGACTCTGTTTTGTAACTCGTCTGTCGGTTTAACAGAGTGGGTCATCATGGCGCACTAGAAACAAAGTGGGATTAGCTCGGACTCAAGTCCTTAATCCCATTATGGCGAAGGCTTTACAGAAACAGTGGCACTACGTGTTACTTTTGGCTGTGCTCCCAATGTGCCATGTATATTACAAACAAGACCTGCAGTGTCCTACCAGGAGTAATGCTGAAAACACATGGTCAAAGCTGTTACAGAAAGAGAAATGTATATATGTATGTACTGTATATAATAATGTATATAATAGCAAGCCAAACAGGAAATATATAGCAAACACTGATATATATGGAATGAAACTCAATATATTTGGAATGAAACTGATATTGATGGAATGAAAACCGATATATATAAAATGAAACTGATATATATCAGTTTTCATTCCATATATATTGAGTTTCATTCCATATATATCATTTTCATTCCATATATATAATCTATAATCTATGGTTGATTGACAACATCAGAATCAAAATTTTATCAGGTTTATTGGGCAAGTATGTTTGCACATACAAATAATTTGTAGCTCTCTACAATATACAGACGATACTGTATTTATACACAAAAAAACAGTAAATGAAATTGCAGTATAATACAATACAGTACATTTGATGGACAGACCCTGGACTGATGTTTTTAGCTTCTGCTGAATGGAGTCAAACGTAATTCTCATTTCCACCAAGCTGTACGGATCTAAAATAATACGGCCGGAGATGAAAGGGGTACATTTTGGGGGAGCAGATTAGAGAAAGCTATAATGCAGTCTTGCATCACGCTTTAAACCCTTTATATGGCTGCAGGTGCTTCATCTAATCTACGTTCTCTATCTGAGCCACATGTCTTCTATTATAATCAAGCTAGTTAAACCAGGCTGCTGTTAATACCAGCATGATGATTCTGATGATCTTTAGGTTTATCAAGTTCACCTGCTTATTTGAAGATTTGGGGAAAGGGTTGCACTTAAATCACTTAAAAATTAGGTCATAGAAAACGCTCTCTTTTAATGCATCTCTACAGCCACATATCAAGAATAATGGTTTTCAATGGGATAACAGTTAATATCTGAGCAATGTTCTGCATAAAACAATATATTACACTTTTTTTTACTTTTTGGGTGCTTTAGATGAAGTTTTAAAGTTAGCTGTATTCGAATTAATTGTATTCTTTAAATATATAGAGTATAAGGGTGTCTAAGGGTGTAAAAGGTTTTGGCCATTTAGTTTAGATTATTAGTTCAAATCTCATTTATGGAAAAGTTGTGCATTTCATAAAACGTAATAAAAAGAAGAATTTGTGATTTGTTATTTCTATTGAACGTTTATTAACCTGACAAAAAGGCAAAAAAAAATCCAATACTTACACTGACTGACTTCATTGTATTGTGTGAATATAAACAAATTTAGAGTTTGATGATTACAACTCACTCAAAAAAGATGGGACAGGATATCTTTATTAATATTCATGAGGGGTGATTTGTTAGACAGCTACATGTCTACACGTTTCATTTACATTTATGCCATTTTGCAGACGATTTTATCCATAACTGTGTAAATAGTAGCTCAGTGGTTACGGTACTGGACTAGTAATCAGCAGGTTGCCTGTTAAAGCCCAACTGCTGCTTAGTTGCCATTGTCAAGGTCCTTAACCCTCAGTGGTCAAAGTTGTATTCAGTCTTAATTGTAAGTCACTTTGGATAAAAGCGCCCGCTAAAATGCCGCAAATGTAAATAAACACAATTTGAGCAATTCAGGGTCTTGCTCAGGGGCTTAACAGTGGCAACTTAGCAGTGGTGGGGCTTAAACCAGCAACCTTCTAATCACTTGTCTTTAAACATTATTTACATTTGTGCCATTTAGCAGATGCTTTTATCCAAAGCGACTTACAATCATGACTGAACAGTTCAAGCAATTGAGGGTTAAGGGCCTTGCTCAGAGGCCCAACAGTAGCAATCTTGCAGTAGTGGGGCTTGAACCAACAACCTTTTGGTTATTAGTCCAGTACTTACCAGTAAAGAAAAAAACACCACTAAATAATGACTACAATATAAAAAGCATATTAAATCATTATTTAAAAGGCAAATAGCGTCCAGAAAAAACAAGTTCTTGAATCTGTTTGTCCTGTATAGTAAATTGTATCTGTGGCCAGACAGAAGCAACTTGAACTGCAACTTTAACAACACATGTAGTGAAAATACACACGCTGATGGGGTTTCCTACACACAGCATCCACCTGTAGCCTAAGAATCAGCCTGTCATCATTTTCAGTTGCCAGATATTAAGAATGAACAACAAGCTCTATAAACAACCTGGTTAATATTTAATACCACAGCGGTAACTGAAGGATTTTCCTAAAATATATCAATATTTCTTCAGCCTTAGACACATTAATGTCCAAATTAAACAAGGCAACTAGCACCAGGCTGTAAATTCGAATCACCAGCAAACTTAATAATATGATGCTTTAAAGGATGGGATATACTGTCCAAATCCATCTGTGTAAAGCTTGTACAGATGTTTGCTAGAAGACTTGAAGCTGTAATTGGTGCCAAATGTAGGTCTACAAAGTATTGAATAAAGTGTCTGCATGCTTTTTGAATAAAAGATTTAAGTGTTTGATTTCCAATCCATTTTTCAAACACTTTTGTCAGTTCGGGTAATTAAGTGTAGATTGATGGATGGTAATTATATGCAAAACCAAATCCACAACAAAGTGAAGTGTGCAGAAAGTCTAGGACTCTTGCTTTCTGAATCCACTTTAAACCAGGGTCCCCGTATTTGGTCCGTTTGTAGCGCTGGAAGTTGTTTTACGTTGCTTTGAAACCTCACTCGATTTTCCAACTGTTAGTGATTGTTTTAAAACTAATAAATACTGGTTAACTGACAATCAACCTAAAAGTCACCTGTGCAGCTGTGTTTATAACTGAGGTTTAGTCACATCATAGTCGAGCACCAGTTTCACCCATCATCATTATTTGTTAATGTGTATTTTAACACAATAAGCTAAAAGAACATTAAATCAATAGAATATAGTATACTAAAAGGTTCAGTATTATATATTATGACTTAGCAGAGTATAATTATGAGTTCTGTTGTAGTAAATAACAATGTGTCAGCAACTCAGGTGAGATTAGCAGCACTGTTTAGTAAACAGAAGATTTTGGATGGACTGTTCCTGGTGTAACAGGGTTCGAATGGAATTTTTCGTAAGGAACAGATACCTTACTTCACCTTTAGGTATAGAAAGCACGGTGCACTGCATACACAGATGTTTTGGTCATCAATATGGATTTGCCTCCCCATCTTCTTCAAGGTCATAATGGAATAAAACACCATTATTTGTCATATATACATATACAGGTGTACAGTACAAGCAAATTCTTTTTTCCAAGTATCCCAGCTTGTTTGGATTCTGAGGTCAGAGCCTAGCAGATTTTAACCAAGCAGACTTTTATTTAAGGAAGTCGACAATAAACTTGGGACAGCACTTAAAATATCAATATTTTGATTCATATAAATCCTGGTGTATATTGCTCTGACTCTCTGTTATGCCATATTGACCAAATCTAGATTGGACGTGTTTTATAACCGAGCTCAGGCTCACGCCAACCACTCTGGATCCAGCCCTACGTTTGTAGAGCAAATACAGCGGGGACGTGTAATGAGCCTAACAGGTGGCGTATATTACCCTGATATATGGTGCGATGGCAGGGTTGCCCATGGATCAGCCAAAACAGGTTGCGGCTCAGAGATCAAATGTAGCATTAAGCAGTGTGAAACGGCCATGTTTTTAATAGAGGCGTAATTCAAGTGGAGCGGAGCCATCTGCTTCTGCTGCCAAAGCAGCTATAAAAGACACGATGATAGACGTTTAAAACGCTGATCTAAGGTCAGTGTTGATCTAAGATCTGCGTCTCGGGAGCCTGAGATAGAACCGAGTCCATGGGAGCTGGTACAATATACATAAAAAGCCAGTTTTGAATAATGAATCACATTGATTGGTCATAATTTGTGTTTTGATCTTTGTTTATTTCCATTTTATTACTGTATTGTCTAAGAGAAATTAGAAATATGAATGAATGCCGTTATTGTCATTGTATTTATAAATACAAATAAATTTTCTGAGAAAAAAATATACATAAAAAAATCACTCACTCACGGCTTATCCAATTAGGGTCGCAGGGCAGTGCTGGAGCCTATCCCAGCTTTTCAATGGGCGCAAGGCACACAGTAACACGCTGGACGGGGTGTTAGTCCATCGCAGGGCAGACACACACACACACACACACCCATTCACCTATAGGGCAATTCAGTATCTCCAGTTAACCTGACTGCATGTTTTTGGACTGTGGGAGGAAACCGGACCTCCCAGAGGAAACCCACTCAGACACGTGGAGAACATCCAAACTCTGCACAGAAAGGACCCGGACCGCCCCGCCTGGGGATCGAACCCCAGACCTTCTTGCTGTGAGGTGACAGTGCTACCCACTTAGCCACCGTGCCGCCCCATAAAAAAACAGAATATAAATTAGGGTTTTTTGGGGGGTTTTCTCCATTTTAGACTAAACACAGCTGTGTTATATTTTATTAGTTTTATTACTAAAGTGTCTGTGGCCTCGTGTTTGTATATTCTTTTACTCCATCCGGCCCCAACAAGAAAAGTTTGGACACCCCTGACCTAGGTGCTCGTGCACCTTGATACTTGTCTTCCTTGTGACTCGTAGAATTTGAGGTACAGAACTCAAATGCAAAATCCAATCTTTAGTTTTAGGGAAGCATTGTTGTTTTATATTGAATACGAGCATCTACAGAAGGCCAGTGAATAAAGAGCAAAGCCATGGGGGGTGGGGGGATGGGGGTGGCAGCATTTGGGTAGATTAAAACCCAGGTGTATGTCTGCGTTTTAAATCAGTTGCAGAGGTCTGAGAATGGACTTGGGAAAAGCTGCCAGGAAGTAGTTGCAGTAGTCCAGCCTTCAGACTGGACAGGAACTATGAGAGTCACTCACAGTTCAGGCTGGAAAACCTGTGTGAACCTCTGGATTCATGACTTCTCCAAAGTCAGGTGTTCTTTTAAATGAGATAGGATTGGAGGTGTGGGTTGTATACTGTAGACATGAAAGACTGAAGGCTCCTCTCAGAAAAAGATCAGATAGTTTTATAAGCTTATGAGACAGATTGTGGAGATACGTGCAGATGGAAAGTCTAGAAAAGCCGTATCTAAAAATCTGAAGGAATCGACCCATATGTCAGAGCTATCTGTGCTTATCTTGCATTTGGAATTAACATTTATTGCTAAATTGGGCCTGGACCAGCTACTTCTTGCACTTTTTTAAAGGCACTGTATTCAAAATCTGCTGTTAAATTGTTAGAATTGTCATTATAGAGCCACTACATTACTCTGGGATAAAGCGATTTATAATGAATGTACTGGGGTCAGAATGACAGAATAACTGTGCATTGAACTGTGAGTTCACACCATGTCCTGTTCACACCCGTTCCCGTAATCAGATGGTTTGATTGGCAAATAACTAATATTCTTTGATAGCGGCGACAATAAAATATAGCTTTTCTGTTTGCTTTTGGACGAGCGATCTCACAGCGGCTCTGGTATAATTCGCTGCCAACCGTAGATGGGATCTGGGTCTGTTTCACCAGTGAATGGAGTCCATTGTGAGAAGGTTCAATATAAACCTGTCAGACAAATAGATTGCATAACAAATCTGAACTTTTTAGGTTTATGTCAACATATGTTAGTCCAAACATAACATATATTGGAAAAAAATACACACACACACACATACACACACACACGCACACACGGGCACTTTAATGCTGCATAATTCTCATTTCATTTACACAGAAATCACATACACAGGTAACAACACTTACATGAACCACAGCGAGAGCGGAATATGTCTGTAGGCACATCCAAAAAACTACAGTATATGACATAACTCAGCAGAGAAACCTATGGATCCATCTTCTCTGCTCACTACTGGGTGGCAGAGGATCACAAAACGTTTGTTTAATACCAGTAGGTCTGTTTTATGGTTTGGTCGAATTATTAATTATAAAAGATATAAAGATTTCAGCTGCATGTGTGCTTAACATGTATCTCCAGTTTGCATCACTTACATGTAATTATACTGTGGGAGGAAACACGCACAGACACAAGGAGAACATGCAAACTTCACACAGAAAGGACCCGGAGAATCGAACCCAGGACCTTCTGGCTGTGAGGAGACAGTGCTACCCACTGAGCAACCATGCCGCTGGAATAGTAAATCAATTATATTATTCAGTTGTAGCCTAGTGGTTAAGGTACTGGACTAGTAATCAAAAGGTTGCTGGTTCAAACCCCACTACTGCCAGGTTTTCACTGTTGGGCCCTTGAGCAAGGCCCTTAACCCTCACAGTACTGTAAGTCGCTTTGGATAAAAGCGTCTGCTAAAATGCAGAAAATGTAAAATCCCAGAAAAGTAAATACTGTTAACTTCATGGGCACAAATTCCCACAGACATACTTCAAAGTCTTGTGAGAAGCCAGAAGAGCAGCTGTTGTTCTAGCTGAAAATATCACATAGAGGTCAATAGAATGTCCAGCAAGTTCATGGTCAGTTGTCCAAATACTTTTAGTCATATAGTTTATTCGTGATGATAAGATTGGCTGAGTGAGCGAAACTTTGGTGGAAGTGGTCGAGTAGGTTTGGTCTCCTCTGGTCACTGTCTACTGTGGGCAGTTGTAGCCTAGTAGTTAAGCTCCTGAACTAGTAAGCAGAAGGTTGCTGGTTCAAACCCCACTACTGCCAGGTTGCCACTATTGGGCCCTTGAGCAAGGCCCTTAACCCTCAGTTGCTTAGACTGTATACCGTAAGTCACTTTGGATAAAAGTGTCTGCTAAATGCCGAAAATATTGAGTTTTGCATGTTCTCTTCCAGGTGCTCTTCTTTCCTCCTAAAAACACGCTAAGGTAGATAGGCTCGTAAACGTTCCCGGTGTAACTAACTTATAATTATCAATTAGTTAATAATTAATTATTAGCAATGATCATTACGTTTAAAGAAGAAGTTTGGCCAAGAACAGGTCTGATTTAATGGCTAGTCACAGTAAAGTGGGTCCTTAGGTCCTTGGTTCAATCCTCACTTTAATTCACTCTATCTTGAAATTTAGCATGTTCTCCCTGCGTATGTGTGGGTTTTCTCAGAAAAGATCACATAGAGATCAATATGATGTCCAGCAAGCTCATGGTCAGGTGTACTTCATACTTTTGGCCGTATAGTGTATTTTTGATAATGAGATTGGTTGGGCAAACAGGACATTGGTGTATGTGGTAAAGTAGGTTTGGTCTATTGAGTTTTGCATGTTCTCCCTACATTTGTGTGCGTTCCTCCAGGTGCTCTAGGTAGGCTTTTAAACGTACCTTGGTGTTACTAACTGAAGAACAGGTCTGATCTAAGGGCTAGTCGCAGTAAAGTAGGTCCTTAGGTCCTTGGTTCAATCCTCACTGTAATTCACTCTATGTTTGAGGAATTGTGCATGTTCTCCCCGTGTCTGTGTGGGTGTCCGTCTTAGGCACAGATTTTCATCCCACCTTCCATAAAGGTGAATTTGTACGTGTGTGTGTCACCCTGTGATGCACTGGCACCTGTCCATGATATGTTTTATACCTTGGCACCACACCCATCATGACCCTGACGAGGATTAAGCGGTTTCGAGCAAACAGACCGAGCTGTGTTTGCTTTATTGCAAATTAAATACAAACAAAATCAAAACAGATCAGTGGTTTTATCAGCAGCTTTCACGCATGAAAACCAGCTATAAAACATCTGTTTGCGTGCAGTCGTCACGTACTTTATGAGAGTTCTGCTCGTACGGAGCGACAGCAGATAAGATAGGAACCATTCAGCGGCCATAATTCAGTCCGTGTGTAAATAACATAATACGATACCATCTGACCACAGCGCTTCACTTAGGAGCCTCACAGTCAGACTTCTGATTGTTGGGCCGCACAAAAACATATTTATCCAGAACCAAATAAATATCGAGAGAACAAAACACCTGCTGAAAGGCTCTGTAAACAAACACAGAAGAATAAAATCAGTACAGTTGGGTTTGGTAATGCATTTCTTTTGTCTGGTACTTTTCAGTCTAAAGCTAAAAGCCATTATAACAAACTGTCATAATCGTGCACTTTACCTTTGTTGACTCGTGCTTCTATACGTCTTGTCAACTGACACAAGTATAGAGATTTATTTTCATACTGGTTCTTTATAAACACTGATCCTTACTGAGAAATGTTTCAATAGGAGCTGCATTTAAGGATTTGCAGTTGTGCAGATCAGTCGTCAGACATTTTTACATCATTATATAAGAAATTTAGGTTATAAATATTTAAAACATTAGCTCATAATAAGAAAAGAAGGTTTGGAGATGGATTTGAATGATATAATACAATCTGCAGCAGAGTCTTTATGGAAGATAATGCCACACTCCCATATTACCCATATTATTGTGCACCACCAACTGTACCAGCTTTACAAGACACTGTGTCACTTCCTGGCAAAAACTATGCAATTTAATTGTACACTTTTTATTATTATTATTATTATTATTATTATTATTATTATTGTTGTTGTTGTTGTTGTTGTTGTTGTTGTTGTTGTTGTTATTATTATAGTTATTATTATAGTTATTATTATTGTTATTATTATTATTGTTGTTATTATTATTATTATTACTACTATTATTATTATTATTATTAATATTATTATTGCTATTATTATTTTAATTATTATTATTATTATTAATATTACTATTATTATTATTATTATTATTATTGTTATTAATAGTACTATTATTATTATTATTATTACTACTACTATTATTATTAATATTGTTGTTGTTATTATTATTATTATTGTATTTATTATTATTATTGTGGTTGTTGTTATTATTAATGTTATTACTATTAATATTATTATTATTACTATTATTATTATTATTATTATTATTACTATTATTATTATTATTATTATCATCAATATTGTTGTTGTTTTTGTTTTAATTATTATTGTTATTATTGTTGTTGTTGTTATTATTATTATTATTGTTATCATTACTGTTTTTATTATTATTAGTCTCTCAGGAGGCTCAGCTGGCTATTATGATAGCCCACCAATGCTAAGCTCCATGTTGGAATCTCAGCTGTGCTATCGGCCGGCCAGATGTCTACTCAGACACAATTGTCTATGACTGGGAATGGGGGGAGGATTACCAAAGCCCTGCAATAGATTGGCACCCTGTCCAGGGTATTCCTGACCTGAGTTACCCAGTGGAACTGGACTGCCACAACCCTGACCAGGATAAAGCGGTTGAAGGAAAATGAAAGGCAATTAATAATAATAATTATAATAATAACAATTCTAAACCTTCCACGAATGATGAACAATAATGAAAGTGCCCTCTACACAAACCATTCAGCATTATTGTTCTGCTGGTTCCTTTGTGTGTTGTTGACTTAAACTCTTCGACCCCCTACCTACGTGTGTGTACATGTGTGTGTGTGTGTGTGTGTGTGTGTGTGCATGTGTGTGTGTGCATGTGTGTGTAAAAGAAAGAGAGACAGCGCTGTGATTTATCACAAGCTTTAGATCACACTATAGCTGTGAGCGGGTGATAAAAGTTACAATGGGTCGAGTTCTAACCTCGGCGGGTACACAGCTCACGTTTATTACAGCCTGCATGTGCATCACTCATGTGCAGTCCTACCTAGGCTGAGATCTACATATTAACAATTACTGGTGTCGTAACTACATGCAACATAAAAACTACTTTTATTTTCTGGATGGACTGAATATTGAAGAACATCACTTGTAATGGTAATGGTAATGGTAATGGTAATTCAGTGTCTCCAATTAACCTGACTGCATGTTTTTGTACTGTGGGAGGAAACCAACCACGGGGAGAACATGCAAACTCCACACAGAAAGGACCCGGACCACCCCACCTGGGGATCAAACCCAGGACCTCCTTGCTGTGAGGTGACAGTGCTACCCACTAAGCCGGCGACTTACATTATTGTGACAGTATATTATCTAAGCAATTAGAGGTTAAGGGCCTTTCTCAAGGGCCCAACAGTGGCAACCTTTCCATTACTAATCCAGTACCTTAACCGCTAGGCTACAACTGCCCAACTTGACTTGAGTATTTCTTGAGTAGTTATCAAAAAATGTAATATATATACACACACACACCAATCAGCCATAACATTAAAACCACCTCCTTGTTTCTACACTCACTGTCCGTTTTATCAGCTCCAATTACTGACTGTAGTCCATCTGTTTCTCTGCATGCTTTGTTAGCTCCCTTTCATGCTGTTCTTCAATGGTCAGGACCTCCACAGGACCACCACAGAGCAGGTATTATTTAGGTGGTGGATGATTCTCAGCACTGCAGTGACACTGACATGGTGGTGGTGTGTTAGTGTGTGTTGTGCTGGTATGAGTGGATCAGGCACAGCAGCGCCGCTGGAGTTTTTAAACACCTCACTGTCACTGCTTGACTGAGAATAGTCCACCAACCAAAAATATCCACCCAACAGTGCCCTGTGGGCAGCATCCTGTGACCACTGATGAAGGTCCAGAATATGACCGACTCAAACAGCAGCAATAGATGAGCGATCGTCTCTGACTTTACATCTACAAGGTGGACCAACTAGGTAGGAGTGTCTTATAGAGTGGACAGTGAGTGGACACGGTATTTAAAAACTCCAGCAGCGCTGCTGTGTCTGATCCACTCATACCAGCACAACACACACTAACACACCACCACCATGTCAGTGTCACTGCAGTGCTGAGAATCATCCACCACCTAAATAATACCTGCTCTGTGGTGGTCCTGTGGGGGTCCTGACCATTGAAGAACAGGGTGAAAGAAGTGGAGCTGATAAAATAGACAGTAAGTGTAGAAACAAGGAGGTGGTTTTAATGTTATGGCTGATCGGTATATATATTTATATATTTTGATCCATTGACAAAAGAGATGCATTAAATACACATGATTTATTTACTGACATCAGCTTTAGATGAATACACTCACAACAGTAATAAATCAAATAATTAATAAAATAGAGTAAACTTAAAGACCAAATTGTGTTTATTTATTCTATTTATTTTAAATTGATGTTCACAACTGAAATCATTAAATGAATGCATGTTTTTCTGTTATTGCAGTATTTTTGTGATAAAAGAATTAAAACTGAGCCTTCAGAATCTCTCTCTGTTACTGCTGTTGGATCGGTGTTATTGTCCACAGACTGATTTTGGTTGTGGGTTGAAATGAGAGCTCATTATCATACAGCTGAAATGTTATCTGACCCCCATCAACCCACATGAAGAGAGCGTGTGGAGGCAGCACGCGACCAAACACGCACACTACTATACTATACCTACAGTATGACGTCAGTTACACACAATTATTCTCTGCAATATTGTTTTCTTCTGTAAAAACGTTACAGTACATGAGACTAATATAATACTTCATTAATACAGTGATATTACAGTAAACGGGTGGGTGTCAGTGCTGCGTTGCACAAGTGTCCTAGCAACCTGGGATCAAACTTAGTGTCGTCACACTGTCTGTGAGGAGATCCCCGTGTCCAGGAGGTCTCTCAGCTGCTCTTATTGGCTCTACGTATAGTTTACTAAATTAAGATGCCCGGTAATTTTTTTTCCTGCTAGGTAGCCCTTGCTGTACAGGCATATACATTTACATTTTCAGCATTTAGCAGACGTTTTTATCCAAAGCGACTTACACGATGAGCTGAACACAATGAGCAATTGAGGGTTAATGGCCTTGCTCAGGAACCCAACAGTGGCAACTTGGTGGTGGCAGGGCTTGAACCGACAACCTTCTGTTTACTAGTCCAGTACCTTAACCACTAAGCTATCACTGCCCTAATATACGTATCTCTGATGCTAGACTCCCAACACAACATTTTTCCAGACTTAGAGACCAGTAAAACTACCCCAAACTAGCTAGAACCATTAAATAGTCCTATGCTGGTTTAAGATCATTATCTAAGCATGATGAGGTGAGCATATTTAAATATAAATACATACACACTCATAACATTAAAACCACCTCCTTGTTTCTACACTCACTGTCCATTTTATCAGCTCCACTTACCATATAGAAGCACTTTGTAGTTCTACAATTACTGACTGTAGTCCATCTGTTTCTCTACATGCTTTGTTAGCCCCCTTTCATGCTGTGAAAACAGGACCACCACAGAGCAGGTATTATTTGGGTGGTGGATCATTCTCAGCACTGCTGGGACACTGACATGGTGGTGGTGTGTTAGTGTGTGTTGTGCTGGTATGAGTGGATCAGACACAGCAGTGCTGCTGGAGTTTTTAAACACCTCACTGTCACTCCTGGACTGAGAATAGTCCACCAACCAAAATTATCCAGCCAACAGCGCCCTGTGGGCAGCGTCCTGTGACCACTAATGAAGGTTTAGAAGATGACCGACTCAAACAGCAGCAATAGATGAGCAATCGTCTCTGACTTTACATCTACAAGGTGGACCAACTAGGTAGGAGTGTCTAATTGAGTGGACAGTGAGTGGACATGGTATTTATAAACTCCAGCAGCACTGCTGTGTCTGATCCACTCATACCAGCACAACACACACTAACACACCACCACCATGTTAGTGTCACTGCAGTGCTGAGAATGCTCCACCACCTAAATAATACCTGCTCTGTAATGGTCCTGTGGGGGTCCTGACCATTGAAGAACAGGGTGACAGCAGGTTAAAAAAGTAGAACTACAAAGTGCTTCTTCATGGTAAGTGAAGCTGATAAAATGGACAGTGAGTGTAGAAACAAGGAGGTGGTTATAATGTTATGGCTGATCAGTGTATTACATATCTCATCTGATAATAAGTTTTTTTTTATATTACAAACTACATTTGTTATTCTTGTTATTTATTTAATTACATAGTGTTGTACAATAATACTTGTGTACTTTAATACTTAAGACCATTAAACAGTCCTATGCTGGTTTAAGATCATTATCTTAGCATGATGATCACAATAAAATTATTCTTAAAAAATAATAGAATTAATTAATTAATGTATTTATTTATTTATTAATAATTTTTTTAATTATATGTCATCATAATATATTTATATGCATTATATATTATACAAGATGGGAAGTAGTCACAAAGTTGTTTTTAATAGCATCATTAACTATCATACACAGAGAGAGAGAGAGAGAGAGAGAGAGAGAGAGAGAGAGAGAGAGAGAGAGAGAGAGAGAGAGATTAGAGATATATGCATTTTATATATAGCATTTTCATCAAAAGGCAGGATCCCCCCAAACACAGCCAATTACGTTTTACGAGTCCCAGGCCTTAGAGTAGTGATTATGACACAGTAAGGGAACGAGGGGGTGTTGAAGGGAGTTCGGGGGAAACTTAAAGAGCTGTGGGGGGAATGGGGGGTAACGTTGGTGCAAGGATCCATCAATGAAGGAAGAAGGGAACGATGATAATATATAACGGCAGTCAGTTAGGAGTTGGGAGGAGTTTCAGCCGTGTTCTTTTCTCCCAAACCTTAGTAATTTCATAGTTCGATTTGTATAGATGCCCGGATGGCCAGTGGTGGGCTAGCATGATAAACCACTGCACCCTCTGAGCGCCTGTAAGTTTTATAAAGATGGAAAAGGGTACAAGAACATTGATTAGATAGTAAACATAAGCCGAAACACAGTGGCAGCATCACACAAGCCACAAAAAAAGTATACTAAGGAGCAGCTGCCAACCCTAAACGATGCCAAACCCACAGTTCACTATTTACACAGTCCTGCACTGAACAACAGGCAGGTGAGAGCATCTCTGTGAAAGAATGGTTCCAGCATGACAAAGACTGACAGGTGAAAAGCACACAGGAGTTTTAAAAGAAGAAGAAGAGAGTGAGAACCATCACCTGTCCAAGTATTTCACCTGACCTGAATCCTATAGAACATCTGCACAACATCTCCAACAATAAAGAGCAGAATATTTCTCCACAGATTTTTGTTACATCAGTATCATCAATGCCAAAGAGACTCGCAGCTGCCAACTACAACAGAGGTGGGCGTACAAAATATAAACAAACAAATAAAACCCAGTAAAAAGGGGTGTACTAACGACTTTTATTGCAGTTCTTTACAATCTATGAGCTCTTCATTACAGTTTAACCAGTACAATCCTGTGTGTTTAATAAAATTATTTTCTTTAATGATTCCATTACAAGTATTTATATTTAGAAACATTTTAGTGACGTTGAACAGGAGTGTATATGTACACATTTTACTTATATACTGCTATTAATTGCTTTTATACATAGATACTGCTTATATACTGCCTTTATACATATATGATGCTTTTTTGCATAGATACTGCTTATATACTGCTTTTATGCATAATGCTTATGCATTGCCTTTATACATATACAGTGCTGGCCAAAAGTATTGGCACCCCTGCAATTCTGTCAGATAATACTCAATTTCTTCCAGAAAATGATTGCAATCACAAATGCTTTGGTATTAATATCTTCATTTATTTTGCTTGCAATGAAAAAACACAAAAGAGAATGAAAAAAAAGTCAAATCAATTATCATTTTACACAAAACTCCAAAAATGGGCCGGACAAAAGTATTGGCACCCTCAGCCTAATACTTGGTAGCACAACCTTTAGACAAAATAACTGCGAACAACCGCTTCCGGTAACCATCAATGAGTGTCTTACAATGCCCTGCTGGAATTTTAGACCATTCTTCTTTGGCAAACTGCTCCAGGTCCCTGAGATTTGAAGGGTGCCTTCTCCAAACTGCCATTTTGAGATCTCTCCACAGGTGTTCTATGGGATTCAGGTCTGGACTCATTGCTGGCCACTTTAGAAGTCTCCAGTCTCCAGTCTTCTAGTGCTTTTTGAAGTGTGTTTTGGGTCATTGTCCTGCTGGAAGACCCATGACCTCTGAGAGAGACCCAGCTTTCTCACGCTGGGCCCTACATTATGCTGCAAAATTTGTTGGTAGTCTTCAGACTTCATAATGCCATGCACACGGTCAAGCAGTCCAGTGCCAGAGGCAGCAAAGCAACCCCAAAACATCAGGGAACCTCCGCCATGTTTGACTGTAGGGACCGTGTTCTTTCTTTGAAGGCCTTGTTTTTTTTCCTGTAAACTCTATGTTGATGCCTTTTCCCAAAAAGCTCTACTTTTGTCTCATCTGACCAGAGAACATTCTTCCAAAATGTTTTTGGCTTTCTCAGGTAAGTTTTGGCAAACTCCAGCCTGGCTTTTTTATGTCTCTGGGTCAGAAGTGGGGTCTTCCTGGGTATCCTACCATAGAGTCCCTTTTCATTCAGACGCCGACGGATAGTACGGGTTGACACTGTTGTACCCTCGGACTGCAGGGCAGCTTGAACTTGTTTGGATGTTAGTCGAGGTTCTTTATCCACCATCCGCACAATCTTTCGTTGAAATCTCTCGTCAATTTTTCTTTTCCGTCCACATCTAGGGAGGTTAGCCACAGTGCCATGGGCTTTAAACTTCTTGATGACACTGCGCACGGTAGACACAGGAACATTCAGGTCTTTGGAGATGGACTTGTAGCCTTGAGATTGCCCATGCTTCCTCACAATTTTGCTTCTCAAGTCCTCAGACAGTTCTTTGGTCTTCTTTCTTTTCTCCATGCTCAATGTGGTACACACAAGGACACAGGACAGAGGTTGAGTCAACTTTAATCCATTTTAACTGGCTGCAAGTGTGATTTAGTTATTGCCACCACCTGTTATGTGCCACAGGTAAGTAACAGGTGCTGTTAATTACACAAATTAGAGAAGCATCACATGATTTTTCAAAGGGTGCCAATACTTTTGTCCACCCCCTTTTTTATGTTTGGTGTGGAATTATATCCAATTTGGCTTTTTGACAATTCTTTTTGTGGTTTTCCATTGAAGACAAATTAAATGAACATTTTAATATCAAAGCATTTGTAATTGCAATCATTTTCTGCAAGAAATTGAGTATTATTTGACAGAATTGCAGGGGTGCCAATACTTTTGGCCAGCACTGTATATATTGATTATATACTGCTTTTTTACATAGATAATGCTTATTTTAGTGACGTTGAACAGGGGTGTATATACAGTACACAGTTTACATATATACTGATGTTCATTTCTTTTATACATAGATACTGTTTATATACTGTTTTTACACATGGATACTGCTTTTTATACATAGATACTGCTTATATACTGCCTTATAATGCTTTTTTTGCATTGATACTGCTTATATACTGCTTTTATTTATAGATAATGCGTATATACAATACTGCTTTTACAGATAATTCTTATTTTAGTTACGTTAAACAGGGGTGTATATACGTATACACAGTTTACATATATACTGATATTCACTGCTTTTATACATAGATACTGCTTATATACTGTTTTTATACATAGATACTGCTTATATACTGTTTTTATACATAGATACTGCTTATATACTGTTTTTATACATGGATACTGCTTTTATACATAGATACTGCTTATATACTGCCTTTATACATAGATAATGCTTATCCACTGCCTTTATACATATACTGTATATGTTGATTATATACTGCTTTTATACATAGATAATGCTTATATACTGCCTTTTTACACAGATAATGCTTATATTAGTGACGTTGAACAGGGGTGCATATATATACACAGTTTACATACATATATACTGCTTATTTATTACTTTTATACATAGATACTGCTTTTTTGCAAAGATAATGCTTATATACTGCCTTCATACATAGGTAATGCTTATATACTGTTTTTATACATACACAGTACTTATTACATAGATACTGCTTTACTTTACATAGATACTGCTTTTATGCTACTTTTATACATAGATAATGCTTATATAACACCTTTATACTGCTTTTATACATATATAATGCTTATATACTGCTTTTATACATATATAATGCTTATATACTGCTTAACGCTTATATACTGCTTTAAACATGTATACTGCCTTTCATAATTGTGTAGTTAAAGATTTCAAATAAAGAAAGTATGCACATGCATAAAAATAACTGTTTGTGAATGACTGTTAGTTAAACATTATTTATTTTCTTTTTTTCTTTTTTATTTATCCTAATTTGAGTTGCAGGCCGGTCAGAAATACTGGGTGCAAGGAACACATCCTGGACCAGGCACAGGGAGCACATCCTTGAGACTTGGGAGTAATTTAGTGCAGCCAGTTCACCTCCTGCATGCGTCTGGGAGCTGGGAGGACCAAACAGACACTGGAAAAACATACAAACTCTGCACAGACAGTAACCAGAGGGAGGATAGAACCCAGGACCTGAAGAACCATGTGGATAATGTGAATACTTTGCACCCACTATAGGAACAGCACATTTAAGTGTACATTAATGTTGCATGATCTTAACATGTGAAACATTAAGCCTGTTGGATTGATTGCAGGACGCTGTTTGGGATGAAGTGTGGACACGGTTGTGGATTTGATTGTAGATGCTAGGGGTGGGGACAGTATCGAGTGGGTGTGGCCACACTGACGGACAGTTGATGGAACGAGCGCGCAGTATAAATACTCGCTAGGGGAGCGTTGAGACTTTATTCAGGACTTAAAGACAAAAGCGTTAAGACGCTCGGTTACACCAAAGCGCACAATAACAACACCGATAACTGAGCCTAACTGACAAATACATTGCACACCTATAGCGAAGCAACAGCCCGTTTTGTGGAATAATGAAGGTGCAAGGACAAGACGGATAATTAGACTGGATACTGATCTGCGCGTCACCTACACCTTTCTGGATAACCTGGAAATTTGAACGCGACCTTTGCGCACGGACGAGCGGCGAGGACGCGCACGGGAATATACCTGCTTCTTCTTGTACTTGGTGGTGTATACTTGTTTATTGAAGCCTTGCACTTTGGAATAGGAGCATATTTTTTTGGAGATATAACCCGCGGGTGACCCGGCTGCCCCGTGAGCACTGGGAACATAAAGGATGGCAGCTTGGTTCACTTTAATCATTGCATGTCTCAGCGCGCAACTAACGCAGGTAAACACGACAGCGCACACTCATAGCTGGGTTCATTTAAGTGCATTAAAATACTTTTACCATATTTTAAGAAGAAGTGCTTCTGTTTATCTGAATTTATCATTGTGTTATGTAGAAATGTATTCTACCACCCAGACTTGAACCGTTATGCATACAGCCTTGCAGCGCACCATTCCAGCCTAACGCAGTGATCCTTAAACTCTGCATTAGTCAGTAGATCTTATGCATGTCTTATTTACTTTCTATATAGTCTGATGCATGCTATCATGTCTTTTCCTTCTAGATTTTGGGATCAGGACTTTTCGAACTCGACCTGCACGAGTTTAAAAACCTTAAAGGTCTGCTGGCGAACGGCGCACCGTGCAGACCGGACTGTCGGACTTTTTTTCGAGTTTGCCTTAAAAACTACCAGGTGCCCGTGTCACCCGGGGACTGTATATTTGGCAGTGCTGTCACTCCTGTACTGGGCTCCAACTCATTCAGGATGGCAGGAAGCCCTCTCAGCACACCTATCCGACTCCCCTTCAACTTTGGATGGCCGGTAAGCGCAATAGATTCTAGGGAATATATAAATCATGCGCGCAGATAAACAGTTTGCGCAGGGAAAGGAGCTGATTTGTATTATATTATACAATTATAACATGTACAGGGTTAGAAGATAAATTTATTTTCACATTGATTAAATAGATCCCACCAATACTAGTGCCACTTTTGAGTTGGCAACGAGTAATGTGTTATTCATTTGGAAATGATGTGCACTTTGGAATCAGGTCAACCAACATTTTACGTACATAGTCACTGATGATCTGTGTGTAAGTCCAGCTGTGTTTAATTCCAGTTTAAAGCGTTAGACACTGGTGATATTGGTCTGTTATTGTGTAGTGCATCATTTTCACATTCTCTTTTAGTTCCCAGCTACTTGAGACATACATTTTATTCATTTCATGCATTTTGTACACAGTTTAATCTTGGAAGTGCAATGAAGCATTTTCAGTGCATTGTAATTCTGCCAGCTAAGCAGCTGTACTGATTAACTTGTGGCCATCAGTTTATTATTAATTATTAATACAATTATACACATATATTACACCAGTAAAGTTGCTTTTTAGTTTACTTACTTATGACTATTAGTGTATGTAAGTCACTTTATGATGTTTCGTGCAGCCCAGTATGTTAACAATTCAAAATAAAGTATAAAATACAGCAGACTAAGGTGGGAAAATGCAATAACACTTTCTCACATTCTAAAGTATTGTTTCCTTAAGTCTGTTCATCAATCAAAAACAATGCATTGAATTATTTACCTAATTAAAATGTGTACAACATTTCCACATATAAAATATAGGTACTTGCTCCTGTAACTTCATTCATGTGGAAAAAGTGTTTTTAGTGACAGCAGGTTTACACCCTATAGGCACTATAAACAAAATATGTTCTAAAATACTTCATCATAGTTGAGAATGTTAATTCAAGATGACCTTAGCTGACTGCATTGCATGTATTACTCATTTGGTAGTTTAGTAGTTATAAGTATTAGCAGTTTGATGATTGTGAAACTGCACCATTCACAAAGCAGTGTCAACAGTCTCAGACTTAACAATAACAATCTGATTGGATTTATGTACAAAGAGTTGAATTTCATGTTCTAGGCACAGTAGGTTAAAATGCTGCATAAAAGTTATTTGATTTAAACATGTACACCATTTTACTAAACTAAACTAAGTCCAGGATGAATTCTGGTAAATTCAGCTACACTAAATACAAAAGAAACTGCCAAATTAAATTGTTTTTAGAGTTTTACATTAATGCATTTGAAATTTGGCCAGCTTGAACTTTAAATTTTATGTGAAAATGATCTACACGTTTCACTAAAATAAAGAAAAACTAACTTGTTTATAGTTTATATTTGATATACAACTGTATATCTTAAACATCATTTATTTTAATAAAATACTTAATTCATTACAGTGGACAGCAGTGTTTTTGCAAGTTAATGCATTACATACGTTAGTTTACTTTATTAACCTTAAATTAAAGTACACAATGTTAGCAGCGCCAAACACGTCTGACCTGAGTTAACACCATCCACTGTACTTACATAAACATGTTTATTTACTGTGTATTGTAGAGTTTTGCATTGAATTTACTTGATTCTAATGTGTGCGTGTTTTAAAATGAACAATTTACTGTACTTACCTACAAATGTTGTAGCCACAATCGAAGACGTTGTTTTTATATATAAAGCAAGTTCTTCAATTCTGTATGAGGATTTTTTAACTCATATGTGATAATGATGTGAATTAACGAATGCAATTCAGTAAAATTGACCTTTTTATTCTGTTCATTTATTTAGATTTAGTTACCAGCACTGTAATATAATAGAATATATTGTTTATTATTTTTCCTAGGGATCATTTTCTTTAATTATTGAGGCCTGGTATTCATCTCTTGAGGATCCAGCTCTAGGTGAGTGAACCTTTGAGCCACTGGAGGGCGACACTTGTGTATACACTATTGTATTGTGTAATACAGTGGATTTGCATTTTATTTATTTCTTTATTTACTCATTTATTTATTTATTTTGGGAAAGGAAAGTTTGAATGTAGTAATACCTAACTAATTTCATACGGCAAGGCTTATGTTCAGCAGTGTTTTCTCCTGTTTTGTAAATCACGTTTGCCGTGGAACTGCGCTTTCCTCTGGCTTCAAAACACCTTCACATTCTCATAGTCGAACACAATTGGACTTCCTTTAGTTTATTTTTGGCGTGGGAAAGCGCAGGGGGCTTTGGTGAGAATACTCAGTGCTTGCCAAAACCATCCAACTGGACTTTCCTGTATTTTACACCTTTCTGTGTCCCGCCCTTTGGAATGGGATAATAGCATGGGAATGTTTTCATTCGACCTGAAGGAAAAGGAAATTCACTTTACGCTATATGTACCCTTTAAATCAAAGTTGATTAAACATTCCTACAATTCTGTATAATCATTGTACCATTACTAAAGTCTGTTTCATATTTATATAAATAATTTATTAGCCGTGACTGATGTGCCTTTTATTTTTCTGTTCCAGACTCAAACAACCCCGACTTACAGATTAGCTCTTTTGCCATCCAAAGACAGTTGGAAGTAGGGGCTGCGTGGACTCAGGATGTTCAAAGCGGGCAGCAGACAGAGCTAAGGTATTCTTACCGGTTCACCTGCAATGAAAATTACTACGGCGACAGTTGTTCCAAAAAATGCAAGCCCAGGGACGACCGATTTGGCCACTACACCTGCAACCCAGACGGGCAGTTATCCTGTCTCCCTGGCTGGAAGGGGGAATACTGCGAAGAACGTAAGCAATCAGAGATCACCATCCACTGGATTTTAGGAGGTTCAGAGTTTGCTTTAGTACATCACCTTGCTTTCTCAGGTGCACATGGGGCCCCTTTTGCTTTTACAGCTCACTGTAACCGTTTCTGGCCTGAGAACTGACTGTTAAATGAATTAGGAGTCGTTATTTTACATATCAGACTATTTTATGTCCAGGCTGCCTAGCGCTAGAAATCTACCACCTTGCGAAGTTTAATTCGAACCAGAAGCTCGCGCACTTGAGCCTGTAAATTAAAACCTTCAGTGGCATCTAAATATTAAAGCCAGGTGGGTTCAAAGTAAGCTTTGAAGGGTGGTAAATCTACAGAAATAAGGTTGCACATTTATGATCTATAGTGATGCCGTTTGTGGGGGCTAACGCCCTCCTGAACTGGGTCTCACGCTTGCAAATGTCAAGTCACATGACTTTCTTCTATATGGAAGAAAGGTTTTGAAATTTAAGACATTAATTTAGACATTACTATTAGATTTGTGTATGATGTATGTGCTTGGTGCTTAGACTGTTTTGATTGTCTCTACATTTATTATCATCCATACAACGTTCCTTTGTTTTTGGGACAAATTTATGAAGTTTAATATTGAGCTATGTTTAAAAGCCTAGTGTTTTAATTTTACTACTTTATTTTAATTGTTTGTGCTTGCTAGTTTGGTCATTTTGGACAAGCGTGCATCGTTTTTATATCATTATTTATTCGTTTTAAGTAATACACACTATTATTTTTGTTTGGGCAGTTGTAGCCTAGTGGTTAAGGTACTGGACTAGTAATCGAAAGGTCACTCAATTAAGCCCCATCACTGCCAGGTTGCCACTGCTGGGCCCTTGAACAAGGCCCTAACCTTTAATTGCTTAAACAATATACAGTACTGTAAGTCGCTTTGGATAAATACCGAAAATGTAAACATTGTGCTTGTGTCACTTTTTAGCACGGCGGTTGTAGTAGGTCAGCAATACACACTACTCCGTTCCAAACTGTAAACAATTCCCATGAGCTAATGATATGAAGGGTTTCGAATGTCGAGATTAGGCTTAAGGACGTGCTTCATTCGTATGCGAGTGCTTGGTAATTTAATCCCAGATGAGCACACGCTGCCTCGGTCGTGCCATTATTATCTGTGCTGTGCTGCCCTGTTGTTGTTGTATACAGCCATATACAACAGTAATACGAGCTCCCTTACAAGTAATATTAATATGGTGCTAGTAGTAATGTAGGTGCCACAGAAACATGGGTCCTGAGGTTTAATCCCCACCTTCAGTTACTGTCTGTGAGGATTTTTGCATGTGGTTACTGTATCTGCTTGTGTTTCACCGAGCTACTCCAGTTTCTAATGGTATACAAGGCACAGTATTCCAATTACTTACAGGGCTGTGTGTGTTAATAGACATGCAGTAATCATTGAAGCAACCGTTTAACTTCTACTAAGACTACTAGAAGAAATGGCCACATCAGTCACATTTACCTACTTAAATACCAGTGTATTAATGGTAGAACCAAATTTTTAATGGTATACACTTTTTTAATCGCTACACGGAATCTAGGCACATTTTCTAACGTTGTATTTTCAAGTTTCAAAGTGTAATTGTCACATACAGGTCATACATGATATAACTAGCAGTGAAATGCTTTTTCGACTGCCCAGACACATTAATACCAAATAACAAAGAGAGAAGGAACACGTAAAGTACAAAATAGAAATAGGTCCTGGGTTCCATCCCCAGGTGGTGCGGTCCGGGTCCTTTCTGTGTGGAGTTTGTATGTTCTCCCCGTGTCTGTGTGGGTTTCCTCCGACAGTCCAAAGACGTGCAAGTGAGGTGAATTGGAGATACAAAATGACTGTAATCTTAAACTGATGAATCTTGTGTAACCAGTAACTACCAAAGTGTAAAAGATGACGTTAAAATCTTAATAAATAAATAAGATTAAAATGTAAAAATCTGAGACAGACAGCATGCTTGTATAAATGTATACAGCATTTGGCAACAGTGATTAATTACATTAATTGAATCCGGGTGCATTTGAAAAGGGGATCTGGCAACTGTGCCAGGAACTGTAGGTCAATCTGGCAACCCCACAGCTTTCTCCATTAGTCCGAGTAGTCATTAGTGTTAATACTATTATCCGGAGCTGCATGCAGTTGGCTTTGCCAAATGTGCCAAGTTGGATCTTGTTTCTCTGGTTTCGGTTGCCGTTATGCACGAGTGCGCACTGTGTGGTCGGGGCATCTTCAGTGTGACCCGTCCATCTGAAACTAAACTGTAGGGGTGGAAGTTGGGCTTTTAAATTTATTTATTTATTAGGATTTTAACATCATGTTTTACACACTTTGGTTACAAATTTAATGTCAAACACACTGTTGGACAATTTTGTATCTCCAATTCACCTCACTTGCAGTCTTTGGACTGTGGGAGGAAACCGGAGCACCCGGAGGAAACCCACACAGACACGGGGAGAACATGCAAACTCCACACAGAAAGGACCCGGACCGCCCCACCTGGGAATCGAACCCAAGTGCTGTGAGGCGACAGTGCTACCCACTGAGTCACGATAAGCAATGACACCGTTGCACCTTTTTTGTGTGTGTGTGTGTTTGTGTGTGTGTGCTCGCGCCCGAGCGCGTGCTTGGTAATTTAATCCCTGCGAGCACGCGCCGCTGTAATCGGGCGGTTATTATCCGGCACACGCCGCTCCGCTGTTGTTGTTCGTTGCCCATTGTCGCCGTGCAGCGCGGCAGCTGCAAAATTACAGCCTGAACAACAATGGTGACAGCTGTCCGGTTATTGAGATGGAGCATCTGTTCTGGCCTAAAAAGCAGCCGTTCGAACCGCTCAAATCTCAATGTCACACAGAGGCCACAACCGCACACGACCGGGCAACAACCTGCACCCTTATGCTACACCTGCACCCTTATGCTACACCTGCACCCAGCACCAAGCCTGTTCCACAGGTTCGGTTACGTTTACATTTGGCGGACGCTTTTATCCAAAGCGACTTACAGTACTGTAACAGTATACAGTCTAAGTCATTGAGGGTTAAGGGCCTTGCTCTGGGGCCCAACAGTGACAAGCTGGCAGTGGTGGGGATTGAACCAGTGACCTTTTGATTACTAGTCCAGTACCTTAACCTCTAGAGACACCATACTGAGGACAGACTTAAATAAGCACCCTATAACTACTATAAAATAGAGTAAAATGAACTAGAAGTTGTTGTATATACTTTACAGTTACAAATGTTCTCAGTTTTTAATATTTAAAGCTTACAAATAAGTAAATTTAGGGCTTGCCACATCAGATTTGATTAGATTTTGGCTGAATCCCCTTCCTGACATGACCTCCGCCCCCTATTTTTGGACTGCTACTGAGAGAATACTGGCCATGCACCTCCCAATGACTAGGCTGTTTTAACTACGCACACATTCGAACCCCAAATCCCTGGATCTCAGCGTACTTTACCACTGCGTCACCCAAGCACGAGTAAATTAAATATAAAAATATTTAAGTAATAAAATGTAAAGACTAAAAATCTAGAAACATGGTAATAAAAATATAAAGAGTATTTAGTCTTGAAACATAAACACAACATAAATGTTGCTAGAAAAAATATAGCAATATATAGCAGTAAATACACTAAACATGTACATATTTGTATATAAGCTTCTGATTACTAGTGCAGTACCTTACCTGTTGAGCTCACACTGTACATCATGTATATGGTTGCATATACTGTATATATTTATAAATATATATTAATTAGTAGGTTTTACAATTTATTTCACAAGCTGGCAAATAAATTTAAATGTATTGTTAATTACTTTAAATAATTACTAATTATTTATATAATGGAATACGTGTGCTATCATATACTTATGATACTTATATTTCATTGCCGGATTCACATGCATGTGAACTATTGAACTTATATGCATTTACAGTTTTGGCATTTAGCAGACGCTTACAGTGTTGTGACAGTATACTGTCTAAGCTATTGAGGGTTAAGGACCTTGTTTAAGGGCCCAACAGTGGCAAACTGGCAGTTGTGGGGCTTAAACCAGCAACCTTTTAGTTACTAGTCCAGTACCTTAACCGTTAGGCTACAACTGACGTATGCAAACTTATATATGTTGTTGTTTGCTGGAGGTCATAAAGTACATAAAGGGCAGTTGTAGCCCAGCAGTTAAGGTACTGGACTAGTAATCCAAAGGTCGCTGGTTCAAGCCCCACGACTGCCAGGTTGCCACTCTTGGGCCCTTGACCCTCAGTTGCTTAGATAATATACTATCACAGTACTGTAAGTCGCTTTGGATAAAAGTGTCTGCTAAATGCCGAAAATGTAAGTAAAGTATACGACACTGTTTTAAACAATGTAGTTTAGATTTACTGTTACAGGTTTAAACGATATTTAAAATAAGCAGTAATTATTGGCTGTTCTTTATAAAAATGTGAATGTAGTATCGTATTATAATCAGTTACGACTGACTGAGTGGAGCAAACAACCATCAGCTTAAATGTAAAACTTTGACAGGCTTAGTGTTGTATGTGTGCACACTGTTACATAAGTAAACTGCTTAATGCTTAATTCACCAAAAAAGTGAAAGAATGACTTTAGAATGACCCACATGTCTGTGTAGATCATTAGACAGGGTTGATTAAATCCTCACTTTATACAAAACTAGTTACTCTTCTATATAAAAGACTAATGTTACTTATAGCCATTTCTGTTTTCTTCCTGCAGCAATCTGTCTTAGTGGATGTAGTGAAGCCAGTGGCAATTGCTCCAAGCCTGGAGAGTGCATGTAAGTACTGCTCGAATATCCTTGTGTTATGTCAACACACCAAACAAGCCACACAACAACCAATCAGCTTCTTTTAACCTGTGGCCTATGGCATATAAAAACATTACCTCTTCTGTAGTACAGGCCTATTATTGCTGTAAATTAACAGATAATCCTTGCATATACGCAGCCAATGTGACTTTCTGATGGCTTTTTGATGTCCTCTGTTTTTGCATATTTGTCACAAATGGGTTTAAATCCTTTTACAAGGCAACATTTGTTTTATTCAACTGGTGACCGAGCATCAAAATGCCTCTTATAGCTAAAGCTCAGGCTTTAACATGACTATGGATGAATTCTGTCTGACTTTTCTATGCAGAATTGCTTTTATTTAGCCACAATTAAAGGTCCTGCCTCAGAATCCCAATGCATCTTAAGTTTTGGATTTAACATTAAGTTTTAGATTGTTAAGATCACAGATTGACGGAGATTCAACAGAGCATAATGTATGATGCTTACGATAATAGCAATTTGCACAAACCCTAAATCAGCAAATCAATTACTAATTAAACTTTGATAATCAGTTGATTAAATAACTAGGGATGTATAGACTTTCCACAATTTTTCACATATACAGTGTATCACAAAAGTGAGTACACCCCTCACATTTCTGCAGATATTTAAGTATATCTTTTCATGGGACAACACTGACAAAATGACACTTTGACACAATGAAAAGTAGTCTGTGTGCAGCTTATATAACAGTGTAAATTTATTCTTCCCTCAAAATAACTCAATATACAGCCATTAATGTCTAAACCACCGGCAACAAAAGTGAGTACACCCCTAAGAGACTACACCCCTAAATGTCCAAATTGAGCACTGCTTGTCATTTTCCCTCCAAAATGTCATGTGATTTGTTAGTGTTACTAGGTCTCAGGTGTGCATAGGGAGCAGGTGTGTTCAATTTAGTAGTACAGCTCTCACACTCTCTCATACTGGTCACTGAAAGTTCCAACATGGCACCTCATGGCAAAGAACTCTCTGAGGATCTTAAAAGACAAATTGTTGCGCTACATGAAGATGGCCAAGGCTACAAGAAGATTGCCAACACCCTGAAACCGAGCTGCAGCACAGTGGCCAAGATCATCCAGCGTTTTAAAAGAGCAGGGTCCACTCAGAACAGACCTCGCGTTGGTCGTCCAAAGAAGCTGAGTGCACGTGCTCAGCGTCACATCCAACTGCTGTCTTTGAAAGATAGGCGCAGGAGTGCTGTCAGCATTGCTGCAGAGATTGAAAAGGTGGGGGGTCAGCCTGTCAGTGCTCAGACCATACGCCGCACACTACATCAAATTGGTCTGCATGGCTGTCACCCCAGAAGGAAGCCTCTTCTGAAGTCTCTACACAAGAAAGCCCGCAAACAGTTTGCTGAAGACATGTCAACAAAGGACATGGATTACTGGAACCATGTCCTATGGTCTGATGAGACCAAGATTAATTTGTTTGGTTCAGATGGTCTCAAGCATGTGTGGCGGCAATCAGGTGAGGAGTACAAAGATAAGTGTGTCATGCCTACAGTCAAGCATGGTGGTGGGAATGCCATGGTCTGGGGCTGCATGAGTGCAGCAGGTGTTGGGGAGTTACATTTCATTGAGGGACACATGAACTCCAATATGTACTGTGAGATACTGAAGCAGAGCATGATCCCCTCCCTCCGGAAACTGGGTCGCAGGGCAGTGTTCCAGCATGATAATGACCCCAAACACACCTCTAAGACGACCACTGCTTTATTGAAGAGGCTGAGGGTAAAGGTGATGGACTGGCCAAGCATGTCTCCAGACCTAAACCCAATAGAACATCTTTGGGGCATCCTCAAGCGGAAGGTGGAGGAGCGCAAAGTCTCGAATATCCGCCAGCTCCGTGATGTCGTCATGGAGGAGTGGAAAAGCATTCCAGTGGCAACCTGTGAAGCTCTGGTAAACTCCATGCCCAGGAAAGTTAAGGCAGTTCTGGGAAATAATGGTGGCCACACAAAATATTGACACTTTAGGAACTTTCACTAAGGGGTGTACTCACTTTTGTTGCCGGTGGTTTAGACATTAATGGCTGTATATTGAGTTATTTTGAGGGAAGAATAAATTTACACTGTTATATAAGCTGCACACAGACTACTTTTCATTGTGTCAAAGTGTCATTTTGTCAGTGTTGTCCCATGAAAAGATATACTTAAATATCTGCAGAAATGTGAGGGGTGTACTCACTTTTGTGATACACTGTATATAACACTCATGGATGGATGGCCAAAAATCGAATAAAAATAAGACAGAATGTATTTGTTGCTGTGACTGAGCGGTTGTAGTAGGCCAGCAATAGATACTACTCCGTTCCAAACTGTAAACAATTCCCATGAGCTAACGATATGAAAGGTTTCGAATGTCGAGATTAGGGTTAAGGACGTGCTTCATCATCAAGCGTGTGCTTGGTAATTTAATCCCAGATGAGCACACGCTGCCACGGTCGTGCCATTGTTATCTGTGCTGTGCTGCACCGTTGTTGTTGCACTTAGTTTCACTCTGAATTTACAACTTACCAGCTTTAGGCCACAATAATACGAGGTCTTGGAAAGAATATTAATATGGTGCTAGTAGTAATGTAGGGTCCTGTGGTTTAATCCCCACCTTCAGTTACTGTCTGTGAGGATTTTTGCATGTTGTTACTGTATCTGCTTGTGTTTCGTCCAGCTACTCCAGTTTCCAATGGTATACGAGATATAGTAAAATATACGTATAACACATAACAATTATAAAAATATATATAACAAGTGAAGTAAAGAGTGCAGTATAGAAGAGTGTCATGTAAGATTGATACACTCACATGTCTCTAGTTTGACCCTGAGATATGACGTGTGTGTAGAAGTATGAGGTAAATTGGAAGTGTGTAGTGTTAAGTGTTACTCAGTGAGCCGGTCCTGTTAGTGTCTCAGCACACAATGTCCTGGCACAGCAAGGAAGTATTGTACAGTGTGATCGGTGTCTGTACCGCCCCTTGTTACAGAGGGGCTGAATGGACTCTCCGCTGTCTGACCAGAATGTCGTAGAGCGGGTGTGTTGTGTCCTTCTTGACCCCACCACCTCAAACCAACACGGACAAGCCCGCTATGTTTTATAAATACTGCATTTTAGCGTACTGTACACTAACACAGACCGGAGAGAAAGTAAGAGGCATGAAGTATGCGATACGAAAGAGGTGGCATGCCCAAAACCAGCGCATGGCCCAGAGTTCTCCTGAACTTTTAACAAAATGTAAATATTTCTAAAACACTTTTGTATATATAGTATGTATGGTAGAAAATGATAAAATAGATTATTAGTACATATGTGTCATATACCTACCTATGAATAACTTATTGTCTACAGATGCACTTGGTCAAATTGGCACAAAAAATTATATTTATTTACTTATGGAAAACCCACAAACATCCAAATCAACAAATCTGGTTGGACGAATAGTTTCAGTTGGTGTTAAATTGCTTTTTAGTCTCAGTAAATAGAATTACTGTTAGAAAAGTTCTTTGTGATTTTATTCAAAAACTAAAACAAAGGCCGCTCAGGCATGGGATCTCGAATACATCGTATGAAATCTCAGCTTTTGCCATCCGCCACATGAACGACGATTGGCCTGTTGTTCATATAAGGATGGGGTATTAAGCCGGATAGGGACTCATTGTGACTGATGCACTACGACCTCTGCTGGCTAATTGATGGTGCCTGCACAGAGGTGGGGAAAGAGTGCGAATCAGGGTGTGTCTCTCCGTACACAAGGCTGATTCGCATATATGCACCAGCCTAGTGTGGGTGACAAAATGCATACTGCTGCTTCCCACATGTCAGAGGGGCGTGGGTTAGCTTCATTCTTCTCAAATCAGAGCGGGGGTCGGCATAAGTGGAGAGGACGCGTGACGCAATCGGGCAATTGGACGCGCTAAAAAGTCGGGGAGAAATGCATAAACAAAATATAATACATATACAAGTTAGGAAGTAGGATACAGCAGTATGTACAGTCAGTTTAGTGGAGAAGTGTGCAAGGTGTGATGCTTTATTACATATAGACAGGCGTATGTATAAGTGTGCAAATGAGAGTTTGTGCATAGACATAGAGGTAGTAATAGAGGATCTTAGAAGTGGAGGCTCCCGGTTTCCATATAACTGTGTATAATCTATATGTATTATGTACAGTATGTATTATTATGGTCACCAAGCTTATGCCATATCTTTGAATCACCGCTTCATTAACATAATTCAAGCATAATTATAACTTAATCGATGCAGTTGAGTTTATAATACACATCAACACATATTAAAATGACCCATGTGCTGATTTTTTTTCTTTTCTTTGCATTGCAGCTGCAGAGAAGGCTGGCAGGGAACTTTCTGCACTGAGTGTAAGAAACACCCAGTGTGTAAGCATGGCACATGCCAACAACCCTGGCAGTGCAACTGTAAGGAAGGCTGGGGTGGACTCTTCTGCGATCAAGGTGAGACTTACAATCATCTTAATTCAAAAAGTGGACCATTTGAGAGTTGATTGAACATAGTTTTTCATTAAACTATAAGAAAAATATACATTTAGATATATATCTAAAGACAAATGCTACCAGCAGTTTTTAGATAGAATTTTTGGTGATTTAAGTGCTATCATCCACATATGACACTAGATCTGAACTTCTGCACCCACCACAAGCCCTGTATGAACGGAGCCACATGCACGAACACAGGCCAGGGAAGCTACACGTGCACGTGCAGGCCTGGATTTACTGGAACTAACTGTGAACTGGAGGTGCGGCACTGCGACAGTAACCCGTGCAGGAACAGAGGCCATTGTACGGTAAGTCCGCTGTCAGCTGTGTTTGTTTAAGATTTTAAAAGCTAGAAAGCTCCTCTAAGTGCCTGTATTGTGTGTTTTTATCAGGAGCTGGACAATAGCTATAGCTGCACCTGCCTGCCGGGCTTTGAGGGCACGCACTGCGAAAACAGCCTGCTCACCTGCGCCGATATGCCCTGCTTTCAAGGAGGCAAGTGCCACGAGAGGGATAATGGTCGCAGCTACTCCTGCGACTGCCCGAGAGGTTACACCGGCCTGAACTGCGAGAAGAAGGTGGACAAGTGCACGACTCTGCCGTGTGCCAATGGTACGTCTACATACCTTTGATATTGTTTTTTATTTTAAAGCTATATAAAGAAACCACTTCTTTTAATGAGGATGCTACAAATGTTCAACAATTTCAACACATTTTTCTAACCTGAGAAAAGAATGAAGAATGTAAAAATTTCATTAGAATTAAAGTCTATTTGCAATTTTAAGTCTATAAACGAGGGTAGTTTAAAATGTGACACAATCAGTCTAAAACTGGAACACTCGACTGCAGTTCTATTTAAAACCTTCAGCAGACACTTTTATCTGAAGCAACTAACATTTACATTCTTGGCTTTTATCAGACGCTTTCATCCAAAGCGACTTACAGTTGTGACAGAAAACAGTCAAAGCAATTGAGGTTTAAGGGCCTTGCTCAAGGGCCCAACAGTGGCAGTGATAAGGCTTGAACCAGCAACCCTCTGATTACCAGTCCAGTACCTTGACAGAAATATAACAGGGAATCCAAGCAATTAATCAAACTCATAACTCAGATTATTTAGACGCACTACTTAGACAGAGATTACGCCAAATTACGTCGCCACAGTTTTAGCTTACTAAGCTATCACAGTTAGCCTCAGGCCGTTCAAACCAATGGGCTGGGGCAGCACGACCCGCTAGCACGCCAGCTAACGTCTCCCTCCGTGTACCGAAAACAGTTCAACTGTCTCTGACGAGCCCGAATTTGCAAATAAATGACACTTGTAAAAGAACTCAGTTGGTTGCTCCGCATTGGTCCAACATATTTGTAATTTTTTGCGAGAAAAGTCGTGTCGCACTGAATGCTGGGGTTGCCTTCAGTGCAGAGGCGTTGGACGCTTCCTCAGATTATCACTCAGAATTAAGGCACCTCAGTAGGAGCATTTTAAGTAATCTAAAAATTTAGACACGCCCTCTTCTCGGATGTGTAGGATTTTTCTAAAGGAAAATAATGTGTGAAACTATTTGTTTATGGTATCCACACATATAGTGGAGCTTGAGTACATAGATTAAATCCAGTGTCACCTGTATTGTTTGTGTGAGCTTACTGATGTGTAATTAAATACCTGTTTTGCTTCTGTTCAGGTGGTTCGTGTGTGGTCCTGTCCGGTGTGCGTACATGCAGCTGTAGACCGGGCTTCACTGGCCAGCGCTGTGAGATCAACATCAACAACTGCGCCTCGAACCCCTGCGCTAACGGCGGCACCTGCCACAACCGTGCCAACGACTACACCTGTTCCTGCGCTCTTGGCTACGGAGGTCGAAACTGCGAGCTCTTCGCCGCCCCTTGCTTCTCGGTCAACCTGTGCCTGAACGGCGGCTCGTGCTCCAGCGACGGCCCTCCGACGTGTCTGTGTCCGAGCGGCTTCACCGGGCCCCGGTGCGAGTATTTTGCCGTCACGTTGCCCGTTCTGCCAGGCGCCAAGGCTCAGGAAGGGTTTCAGTGGGCGGCTATTTCGCTCGGTGTGGGTCTGGTGGCTCTGCTCATCCTCCTGTGCATGCTGGGAATCGTTCTGCGCCACGTCCACAGGCAGGCCCGCGCCGAAAGGACTCACGCCGAGGCCATGAACAACCGGTCGGATACGCAGAGAGACAATCTGATACCCACCTCGCAGCTCAAAAACAACAATAAGAAAGTGGAGCTGGAGGTGGACTGTGATCCGGAGAAGTCGAATTATATACACAAGAACTACCATTTGGACTACATAGCGCCGAAAGAGTTTAAAGAGAGCAAGTCGCAAGAGGATAAAAGTCTAAAGTACGAAAAGTGTTTAGAAGACAAAATACAGCTGAGTAAAATGTACAGGTGAGATTCATTCACGTTATTATGTTTATATTTATATTAAATAATCACAGCAGCAAGCAACTTGTAGGCAGGCGTCAAATAAAAGAAAACATACATTCATTCATAGAAGTAAAAATGCCATTGGGGTATTTTCCTGGCATGGTTAAGGTCCTCTTTTCCTCTTATAGATAGGAAGGGGTCAGCATAAAACAAATTAAAGACGCATGAAGAAACTTGGCACAAGAGCTTATTTAATGGTTTAAGTGTGAACATGATGGAAATCATATTTAATGGCCTTGACAGTAACCAGATCTCAACCTAATATTATTGGATCATTTAAAAGGATGCTGTTTCTTCCAGCCAGTACAGTTTTCACATTGAACCACAGGTTTTATGGTTGTTTTCATTTCATTTGTCACCTTGCTCTGTTCTGAGTTTTTAATAGCATGACTTTTTGTAAACATGTAAATCCATTAAGACTGGATTGAATGTAATGAATGGGCAAAACGTGAAAAATTTCACACTTTTTTCCCTGTCCTAAAAAAATTTAAAAAGGTGGTATTTAGTAAAATTTCCATAGTATCACTTCAGTAGTATCACTACCTACAAACTCATGCCGTTTAAGAGAGGAATGCTGGCGCCCAGGTGGCACAGCGGGATATTCCGCTGACGCACCAGCACCGAGTTTCTGAACTCCCGGGTTCGAGGCTCGGTGTTGCCACCGGTCGGCTGGGCAACATCTGGCGGGCATAATTGGCAGTTCCTGCAGCAGATACAAATTGGCCACCATATCTGCAGGGTGGGGACCGGACTATATGTGGGTGGGTGGGTGGGTGGGTGGGTCACATACGCTGTGTAAGGACCCTGATTGGCAGAAGAGACGGCTGTACACGTGTAAAGAAGGCGTGGGCAGCGGCGTGCTCTCCTTGGATGAAAATCTGGAGAGAAAAAAAGAGAGAGGAATACTGAAAAACATCACGTTTAATCCCAAAACCTGATCAACTTTATGTGTTTTATAAAAGGCAAGACATGAAATCAGACTGTAAAAGTTAAACTGATTTACTAGCCAATGAGAACAGAGCTGTAGAGCACAAGGTGTCATTTAAAAAGATGCTTCTTATACTATTTAATATAGTCACCGTGGTCACTTTTCGGCTCTATAGTCACTTTTGTTTTCTCGAATATACGGGTCGCACCATTGGATCTGATCTTGCATTTCCCAACACAACCCTCCTACTTTTATCCAGGCTTGGGATCTGCACCCCCACCCCGACATTAGCCAATCATGTCCATGCAGCACGGCTGAGATTCAAATCCTGGATCCCCAGATGTCAGCAGTAGTGGGCTAGTGTGTTTTATCTTGAGCGCTGCCTGGCTCTATAGGCTCTATAAAATGCTATTTGTTGAACATCCAGTTCGACAAATAGCTAACTGTAACACAAAAGCCACCAGTTCTTAGAGTATTATGGGAACCCTTATGACTTACCCGTATGTTTGCCCAGCAGAAACTTTTATTCATATGAGCAAGTTTTTGTAGTGGTTGTGGCTGGCAGAAATGCATCATCGATGTGATTCTGATGTGAAAGCTCTAAGTATTGAGTAATACAGATGCTGGACCGATACTGACCACCTCACAGTGACCAATCTGACACACTGCAAGCAATTACAACATAAAGAATGCACGTTTCTGTGGATGATAATATCATGTCTATATCACACATGTTCACAACATATATGTTAGTGGATGAGATGGAAAATACATCCTTGGTCAAATGTCATGTTGTGTTTGAATATGAAATGAAACCTAAGATATACACCGATCAGCCATAACATTAAAACCACCTCCTTGTTTCAGCTCCACTTACCATATAGAAGCACTTTGTAGTTCTACAATTACTGACAGTAGTCCATCTGTTTCTCTGCATGCTTTGTTAGCCGCCTTTCATGCCTTTCAATGGTCAGGACCCCCACAGGACCACCACAGAGCAGGTATTATTTAGGTGATGGATCATTCTCAGCACAGCAGTGACACTGACATGGTGGTGGTGTGTTAGTGTGTGTTGTGCTGGTATGAGTGGATCAGACACAGCAGCGCTGCTGGAGTTTTTAAACACCTCACTGTCACTGCTGGACTGAGAATAGTCCACCAACCAAAAATATCCAGCCAACAGCGCCCCATGGGCAGCGTCCTGTGAACACTGATGAAGGTCTAGAAGATGACCGACTCAAACAGCAGCAATAGATGAGCGATCGTCTCTGACTTTACATCTACAAGATGGACCAACTAGGTAGGAGTGTCTAATAGAGTGGACAGTGAGTGGACACGGTATTTAAAAACTCCAGCAGCGCTGCTGTGCTGAGAATGATCCACCACCCAAATAATACCTGCTCTGTGGTGGTCCTGTGGGGGTCCTGACCATTGAAGAACAGGGTGAAAGCAGCTTAAAAAATTATGTAGAGAAACAGATGGACTACAGTCAGTAATTGTAGAACTACAAAGTGCTTCTATATGGTAAGTGGAGCTGATAAAATGGACAGTAAGTGTAGAAACAAAGAGGTGGTTTTAATGTTATGGCTGATCAGTGTATACTTTAGAGAGAACAAATGTTAATACATTTAAATTTCACATGTTAATAAGCAAAATATTACATGCTAAATTCAGTAAGTAAACAGTAATGGTGCTTTTAGACATGCAAAAGTTTGTTTTCTAGGTTAATTCTGTGGTTATTTATTTAGAAACTCTGGGGTGAAACTCTGGGGTGACCAGATAAGCCAACTTTATTTATTACCAGATTAATCTTATGTGTAACACTGGTCTTAACACTGGTGGTTTAGGTCCTTATCAGTCGTGTATACGTGGGGTCGACAGGTATACCAGCACCCCATGAAGAAATAAAGATGGTATTAAACTTGTCTCCTATAATTTATGTGAAAAAGCTCAGATTTGATCAAGAGTCGCTCTGACCTCGTCTCTTTCCCCCCCTGTGTTTCTAACATTTCCAGCGCAGTGGGCGCTCGCTTTTACTTTACGTTAACGCCGAATGTGATTTGTGTGTGCAGTGAAAAGCCGGAGTGTAGGATATCAACGATATGCTCCCCGCGGGACTCCTTGTACCAGTCTGTGTTTGTAATAGCAGAGGAGAGAAGTGAATGCGTCATAGCGACTGAGGTGAGGAGGGCACAGGGACGCCCCTAATTCCTTAATTCTTCCATATGGCTCGTTTCCATGTCATCGTTCTGACTGTATTTATGTATTTAACGTGACGCACGGTCTAAAGCATGTTCTCGTCTCTCGACGCTCTTGTTTCTCCAGGTATAAAGCTCGGGAAGACGTAGGAACGCACGTTCGGGGAGGGGAACGCGAAATCAAAGCAGAGTTTTCTGGATTGTTTACAAAAAACTAAAGACTCAAGGCGTTTTTGTGACGTCCACTGCTGCTCTGAGAAACTTGAGGAACCGAGAAGAGGACGAGCCTGCTCGCTGAACTGTTGACGGAGTGTGTACAAACGTGTACAGTGCTAGAGCGCTTTATTCGGACCCCTTCCTCTACGGTATGGTTTTCCTCTCACAAAGGAAAAACAGACCTACTCTGTACTGACTGCGAGGAAAAATGTTTTTGGCAGAGTAAAGTGCCCCCCACACGGAGCGAACGCGCTCTTGCGATCTCTCTCACTATTTTGTGATAATCACGAACACGTCATCTGCCAACCAATCACTAGAAGGTGCCAGGGACTTCCAAACCTTCAGCCAGCATTGCCAGCTATGCAATAACAGAAAATGGGGGGGAACAATCGGAGCCCATCTCAACCCGCCCTAATTCTGTTTCGAAACACTGAATGCCAGACAAAAAAATACAACGTTTATATAAAACGACTCAGTGCTAAGATTGTATGCAGCCCGAATTCACAGAAAAGCCTTAAACGTGGGATAGGATGCTGATTTCGTGCCCTGGGACGTCTCAGATTGTTTCAAACGAATAAAAGAAAGCTGCAATCAACAGGAACCAGCAGGATTGAGGGGAATCACAGCCCATGTGTAGCCTACCAGAACAGAAAAGGACTGAAAACTAAAGAAAGAAAAAGGAAAAGAGACTGGACACCACTGACTGCCTATAATGAGACCAATAATGTCATGTTTTTAAAAAAGTGATTATTTCCAGAGTTAATTTAATTATGACACACTGCTCTTTATAAGTTTTATACTATTATTTTGTATATAATGCATATTTATAAGAACCAAACTTCTGAAGAATAAAAATTGTTAATTCCTTCAGTATTTGTTTTTAGTGCTTACTTTACGGTGGATGTTTTAATAATTCAGAATTTATTTATTTAAAATAGAAAAACTGTACTACTCACAAATGAGCTTTTTCGTTGCAACGAAACGCTGCTCCCACCTAGGGGTGATTGGAGACAATAGCACCAGTAAAAAAGTAGTGTTTTCATTGAGTTCAGAGTTTAGTATGTTCTTTAATTGTGTCTTTCTAATTTATAGCACTTTGTAGTTCTACAATTACTGACTGTAGTCCATCTGTTGCTCTGCATGCTTTTTAGCCTGCTTTCACCCTGTTCTTTAATGGTCAGGACCCCCACAGCACCCCCACAGAGCAGGTATTATTTAGGTGGTGGATCATTCTCAGCACTGCAGTGACACTGACATGGTGGTGGTGTGTTAGTGTGTGTTGTGCTGGTATGAGTGGATCAGACACAGCAGCGCTGCTGGAGTTTTTAATACCGTGTCCACTCACTGTCCACTCTATTAGACACTCCTACCTAGTTGGTCCACCTTGTAGATGTAAAGTCAGAGACGATCGCTCATCTATTGCTGCTGTTTGAGTCGGTCATCTTCTAGACCTTCATCAGCGGTCACAGGACGCTGCCCACGGGGCGCTGTCGGCTGGATGTTTTTGGTTGGTGGACTATTCTCAGTCCAGCAGGGACAGTGATGTGTTTAAAAACTCCAGCAGCGCTGCTGTGTCTGATCCACTCATACCAGCACAACACACACTAACACACTACCACCATGTCAGTGTCACTGCAGTGCTGAGAATGATCCACCACCTAAATAATACCTGCTCTGTGGTGGTCCTGTGGGGGTCCTGACCATTGAAGAACAGCATGAAAGGGGGCTAACAAAGCATGTAGAGAAACAGGACTACTGTCAGTAATTGTAGAACTACAAAGTGCTTCTATATGGTAAGTGGAGCTGATAAAATGGACAGTGAGTGTAGAAACGAGGAGGATGAACCACAGTACATGAATTACATGGTAGGAGCTTGTAGCAGTTTTTTTTCTGTGCTTACGAACACTAGCGTAGCTGTCGTGTCATAACAAACATCAGATGTCACATTGGTGGCCGGTGTGTATTATCAACAGGTTGAGGTCAGGGCTCTGTACTGGTCACTGGAATCCCTCTGTGTGTTTAAAGACGGGAACAGAATACGGCCTTTCACAAACTGTCGACTCAGTGTTGAAATCATTTATGTTATATGATTTACTTTATACATGGGCGTGGCTTAAACACCTAAACTAAAAGACCACATTCTTTTAGCCTTATAGGGTTTATTAAAAATATTGGAGCTGTTTTTAATCTGATGGACGTAGCTAGCAGTGTTAATGCTGCAAAGCTCCAGTAAGCTGGGTTTAATCATTGCATCCATGTACAGTTTGTGTGGAGCTCTTATCAAGTGACGTCACTACACCGTCATTGCTTTGTGATGGTTGGCTGCACAGATGGGTCAGCTTTCTCCATCGTCCTCTGTCTTACGCCGCTTGTAAGCAGACTAGCCTTTGGTAATGCAAGTGAAAGGCTATTCTGTGTCTCCTAACCTCCAAAACATACAAGTAGGTGGATTAGGTACTCTAAATTGTCCCTAGGTGTGTGAGTGTGACTTGCTTACAGACCAACCACGATTCAAACAAGGACGAATCAATACATGTAAAGTTTCTACTTAGCTATACATTAAAAGCAAGACAGCTGTTTTGACTGTGTACAGTTTGGTATGTTCTTCATTTGTGTGTCTTTCCCCCAAGTCAGTAGGAAGATTGGTTGCTCTATATTTCCTCTATCCCCCTGAACAGAGACAGGGGATACTAGAGATCAGTGCGTGACTCTACGAAGCCACTTCATGCAAGTGAACAAGCAGCGGCCGGCTACTGCACACTTTTTGGAAGGGACGTGTGTTAGTCACGGCTCTCCTCAGTCAGAGTGGAGATCAACATCAGTAGAGAGGAAGCTTAATGCAATCAGGTAATTGGATACGACTAAATTGGGAGGAAATTCGGGGGGAAATGCAAAAATTGTAATATTTATTCATAACACCAATCCAATACATATTTTTCTTTATTATAGTTTATTTGGAGGTGCAATTCTCCATCTGCAATTTAGATGGATCAACAATAAGCTGTGCTGGGATCTAGGGTTCAAATCCCCAACATGTACATTTAGCAGATGCTTTTATTCAAAGTGACTTACAGTACTGTGACAGTATACAGTCTAAGCAATTGAAGGTTAAGAGCCTTGCTTAAGGGTCCAACAGTGACAACCTGGCAATGGTGGGGCTTGAACCCGGTGACTTTCTGATTACTAGTCCAGTACCTTAACTGTTAGGCTACAACTGCCTCAGTTGTAAATATAGACGGTATCTAAATACAAACACGATTGACTATTTCTGAGACAGGCGATGATGGACTGGCATCCTGTCCGGGGCGTGTTAATGCATTTTGATTTTGCATCCAGTGATTCCAGGGAAACCAGAGCTACTGCGACCCTGACCAGGATAAATATTTACATTTTCAGCATTTAGCAGACGCCTTTATCTAAAGTGACTTACAGTAGTGTGACAGTATACAGTCTAAGCAATTGAGGGTTAAGGGCCTTGCTCAAGGGCCCAACAGCAGCAACCTAGCAGTGGTGGGCTTGAACCAGTAACCTTTTGATTACTAGTCTAGTACCTTAACCACTAGGCTACATGATTGGCTATTTCTGAGACAGGCAAAGGACTGGCATCCTGTCCGGGGCGCATTGATGCATTTTAATTTTTGATTTGCGCCCAGTGATTCCAAGGAAACTGAAGCTACTGGGACCCTGACCAGGATAAAGCAGTGGTAAACTAAAAAAAATAAAGGAAATATACTTCTCTTTAGTTTATTATTGTTGTGATTTTTGTTCTTATACAGTTTAGATGATTTGGGGTTGGGGAGAGGTGGGCATGGTTCTTTTTTTCATATTCTGTAACTGTCTAGATTTCCTTTTGAATCCCGAAAAAGAATCCCACCCTCGTCGCGGTCGTCCCTCCCGCCCTTTCTCGCTCGTAAATTGGCTTGAAATTCAAATCCGTTGCCTCGGCTACAGGCCCCTCGAGCTCGCCAAAAGTGGGGAGTGAAACAGATGCCCCAGGGTGCAACCCTGCTCCACTATAAAAACAGTGGCATATGCCACCCCTCTCGCCCCGCTCCACGTGCCGAGCAGCGACTACAAAGCGCTCGCACATTTACGCACGAGGGTTTTGGCGTCGAGTGCCTCGGCCTCGCCTTCGGGGTTAAAGCGAGGATGGGCGCTCCTGCCTCCCCCTTCGTACAACACACACCCGTAACAAAAGCCGTGGCCCGCACAGATGGGCTATAGGGCAAAGCTGGCACCGCAAACTAGTAAAGGGAGGGAGGGGGGACCGCTACAGGCTCTGACGAAGTTTAATTGACCCGTCTGAGCAATCTGGAACACGAAGCAGAATTATTTATTGTGGCTTCTCCATATGGGTGGTGCAGGGTCACCTGGGTCTCCACTTAAGTGAGGAAGGGCCAAGAGGTCCGGCGTTAGACAGCCTGGAGCTGGCAGTGAATTTATGTCGGTCATTAGGTTCTCGGAGGACTCTGAGCCGAGACTCAACAAGACGTAAACACGATATTGAGAAAACATAAAAAATGATTCCCGAGCCGACAGCTTGGACGCCTCGTCCGTGTTTAGGCAGCGTGTCAAGCCCATGACGAACGCCTCCCCGGATGAAATTTGTGAAAGCGCGCTTGTTCTTCCAACCAGACCTGGAAATAATTCACCCTCCTGGCCAACGTCAGCCTTCACTGACCGCACGCAGGCCAGAAAAGGGCAAAGTAAAAGCCGTGTGGAGGGGTTGTGGCTCCTTTACATTTTAAACCGCAGTCTAAGAGTTTCATCTGTCCTATCAGCACTATTTACTGACCACTAATATTTCACTTTCTGCTGTCAGGGTCAGTCAGGGGGGCGTTTGGCTGGTCAAAATAAAATGAACACTAATAATGATTATACACCGATCAGCCATAACATTAAAACCACCTCCTTGTTTCTACACTCACTGTCCATTTTATCAGCTCCACTTACCATATAGAAGCACTTTGTAGTTCTACAATTACTGACTGTTCTTCAATGGTCAGGACCCCCACAGGACCCCACAGAGCAGGTATTATTTAGGTGCTGGATCATTCTCAGCCCTGCAGTGACACTGACATGGTGGTTGTGTGTTAGTGTGTGTTGTGCTGGTATGAGTGGATCAGACACAGCAGCGCTGCTGGAGTTTTTAAACACATTACTGTCACTGCTGGACTGAGAATAGTCCACCAACCAAAAATATAGGCAGACAAAAGCGCCCCATGTGCAGCGTCCTGTGAACACTGATGGAGGTCTAGAAGATGACCGACTCAAACAGCAGCGATAGATGAGCGATCGTCTCTGACTTTACATCTACAAGGTGGGCCAACTAGGTAGGAGTGTCTAATAGAGTGGACAGTAAGTGGACACGGTATTTAAAAACTCCAGCAGCATTGCTGTGTCTTATCCACTCATACCAGCACAACACACACTAACACACCACCACCATGTCAGTGTCACTGCAGTGCTGAGAATGATCCACCACCCAAATAATACCTGCGCTGTGGTGGTCTTGTGGGGGTCCTGACCATTGAAGGACATGGTGAAATGGGGCTAACAAATCATGCAGAGAAACAGATGGACTACAGTCAGTAATTGTAGAACCACAAAGTGCTTCTATATGGTAAGTGGAGCTGATAAAATGGACAGTGAGTGTATAATTAATATGCTCCAGACTTTAACTGTTTGGGGAAGGGCCATTTCCTTTTCCAGCATGACTGTATCCCTGTGAACAAAGCAAAATCCATACAGACATGATCTGATCTGACGAGGTGAATTGGAACGCCGATTTTGTGCCAAACTTTTCGCCCTACATTTGCTCTTTCGACTGAATGATTCACTGTTTCCTGGAAAGTGAAGACTGTTATAGCTGCAAAGAAGGGGCCAGCTCCATATGAACGTCCATAATTGTGGCTCATGTTCTGAAGTCTATATGGAGCTGACCATATAGAGAAGAGCACCCAAAATATCTTACATAGGGGCCCTCAAAAGGCGAAAGGCTGGAGCTGGCTCTGGTTTCTCAGTAGTAATGATTCTAGGAATTAGAGCAGAGGAACTTCATCTGATTCCACGTGTTAAATCAGTTATTCTTGGCCTTCAAACTACTTATTTGCTGGATCTGATTTGGTATGAAAATCTGCAGACACTGAGCATTACTGGAATATAGTGAACTGCAGGATTTGTACCCCGTCCTGGGGTTCGATGTGCCGTTTCTTAATTTAGGGTGATCACACGTCCTCAAACATCTTCTTCTCTCGGACAGATCGATACAGACAGCACGTCTGCCTCGTTATAAAGTCTTTCCCTGATTCTGAAGCAGAGTAAACATTTCCAAATGTGCGTACCAAGATAGAGGTTAATGTCAATGCCACATTAATGATAGCGCCACATTCTGTCAAAATAGCTCTACTGATGAATTATTTTACAAGGGTTCTTCAAGAAAGTTTCTGCACTTTTTTAACTCAAAACAAATTAAATCACTTTTCCTTTTTTTTCCTATTTTATTTATGCATTTTCTCCCAGTTTACCGTAGTCAATTTGTCTTCCGCTGCTGGTGGATCCCTGATTGCAGTCGAGGTGGGTCTATTGCTGCTCACGCCTCCTCCGACCCGCTCGCAGCCCTTAGTGGAACCCTTTTTCACCCATGCATTCTGCACAGGCGCCTCTATCTGCTAATCAGGGTCCTTACACAGCGTTTGAAGACCCCACCCACATAGTTCGGTCATCCCGCCCTAGCAGAACCGTGTCTGCTGCAGGCACTGCCAATTATGCCCGCTAGATGGCGTCCAGCTGACCGGTGGCTGACTAGTGGAAGATCCTGCTGTGCCACCAGTGACTTTTCTACAAAGTCTTCCGAAGCATTTTTCCAGCGTCGCATCAACTTGTTAATGCTGTCGGCAATAAATGTTTTTGGTTGAGCGTGTAGCCACTGATGCAGCGCTGCTTTCACATCATCACATGAAAATCTTCTTCCCCTTAAAGCTTCAAGTGTCCAGAAAGGTGGAAATCAGATGGGGCTAAATCCGGACTATAAGCGTCTCTCAGACACGACTGATTACTGCTCCTACTACTACACCCTCACCGCTTATAACCAAAATATACAAGTGAGGAGACTTTTTGAAGATCCCTCATATTCGTTGTTTTTATTGTTTAGGGCTGAATGCTGAATTCTGAATTGAAAGTAATAAGATTATCTGGCTATAAATGCAGTTTAATAGCATAGTTGGATGGTTATTGATGCATTTGTCAAATGTTGGTTCCACCAATTACATTAAATTACTTTGCCACCCCCCTCCTTCCCGGACCAGACTTTCAACCCAGTTGAGGTGTCCGTCTGGCCCACGCTGCCACCCTACGTAAATGACCTCCGTAGTCATACATGTTGTACAGTACGTGTATCCTGGTGGAAAGGATGGTCGGAGAGAAGAAAAAAACTGACAAGGTTACAAGAGAGCTTCCGTCGGAGCGTGGAGCGTACGCCGCGCTCGCTATCTCAGCAATTAGTCATCTGGTAAAGCTCTCGAACCCGCAACACGCTCCCATACACGGACACACGGAGTGTGTTGCGAGGCTTTGTGTGTACGTATATATGTTTGTGTGTGCCACACTCTTTGGCCTCTGGGTCTCCATCACATGGCCAGGCATTCTCATTGTGTTATAATCACAGCATCCTGTTTGTGACCTAGTGACATCATTTCCTGCTTCCTTTTTGATTAAAACATGCAGAACATGCCGGCACTGGCCAAACGCTTTTCTCACGCATCGTATCTTTTTTTTTCTGCTCCCCGTCTGCATGAATACCTCAGAAATCAGGAAACGACTCATAAACAAATTAGAAACGTCGTGAATTCATTTCCAGTTCCTGAAATCAGAGCAGAATGTCAAACTTTCACCATTCCAGACTTTCTCAAAAGTCAACAATCAATAACAATCAGGCAATCAGCGTTACCTGTAATTAACCTACACGTGGCTGGAGTCCTGCCCCTGCTTTCATACATAACAGAGCAGAATGAGTTCATCAATCACTGACTGACCACTGCACTCAAGCATGAGATCCCTCAGTCTGCAGGTTACATTCATTAACACTAGAGGTCAGTGAGAGGCTCATTTACAATTTACACGCAAGCTGAACGGTGGCACCTGATCCAACCCCACTCTTCTTAACTTTTTAAATATGTACTTTTATTTATTTACCTTTAATTAACCAGGCAGGACAATAAAAACAAGTTCTTATTTACAAGGACAGCCTGTCAAGTGCCAAGGAGCAAACAAGACAGAGAGGGACCAAGTTCAAAGAAACCAAACACAAGACAGAACCATCGCACAAGACAATTGCATAAACAAGCAAAAGTATCTTTTTGATTAAATTTGCCTTGATTAAATACTTAAAAGCAGCAACTGAAATGAATTTGGCTAGTTTAAGAGTTCTTTGTAACTGATTCCAGTCAGTGAAGCAGCAGACTGAAATGATAACTCACTGAAGTGTGTGTTGGATTTAGGGGCTTTTACTTTGCTAATGTGAGGACACTGTATTATCGTTATCCACAGACACCGGCTGCAGTACATTTACATTTACATTTTCAGCATTTAGCAGACGCTTTTATCCAAAGCGACTTACACAGTGAGCGGAACACAATGAGCAATTGAGGGTTAAGGGCCTTGCTCAGGGACCCAACAGTGACAACTTGGTGGTGGAGGGGCTTGAACCGGCAACCTTCTGTTTACTAGTCCAGTACCTTAACCACTGAGCTATCACTGGCCAGTAACTAAGATTAAAGGGTTATTATTTTATTTATTTATTAACATCATGTTTTACATGGTTTTACTTTGGTTACATTCCTGACAGGAGAGGTAATTACTGGTTACACAAGATTCATCAGTTCAAGTTTAATATCAAACACAGTCATGGACGATTTTGTATCTCCAGTTCACCTCAGTTGCACGTCTTTAGACTGTGGAAGTAAACTGGAGCTCCCGGAGGAAACCCACACAGACACGGGGAGAACATGCAAACTCCACACAGAAAGGACCCCGACCGGCCCACCTAGGGATCGAACCCAGGACCTTCTCGCTGTGAGGCCAAAAAGAGTTTTGTAAATAAACATGAACCACCGGATGTTATGACACATTTAACCCGGGAGTACAGAGAGCAATGGTGTTTTATAAAGGGCGCTGGTGGCAATAGCTGGAATAGCTGAATGATCATAAGTATGGAGCTTGTAAAGGGTGGTTTTGCAGGAGTGATTTAACTAAATGAACTGAAAAATCTTTATGTTAAGAAATCATAGAACACCGACAAAAAGTAGAACTTTTTGCCTTTAAACATTTGAAAGCTGTGTTAATATCTACCATTTATGTTCTTTTACATTCATTTATTGCCTGTTTTACCACCGCTTCATCCTGTTCAGGGTCGCGGTGGGTACAGTTCACCAGGAAAGAGGCAGAAAACACCCCGGACAGGTCTCCAGTCTATTACAGGGCAAACACACACACACACACACATTTATACTTAGGCCAATTTTAGTATCTCTGATTAACCCGACTGCACGTCTTTGGACTGTGGGAGGAAACCGGAGCTCCGGGAGATAATCTCTGCAGACACGGGGAGAACATGCAAACTCCGCACAGAAAGGACCCAGACTGTTCCACCAGGGAATCAAACCCAGGACCTTCTTGCTGTGAGGTGACAGTGCTACCCACCGAGCCATCGTGCCGCCCCACCCCATCTTTAAATTTTATACTGATCTGACTTGTCAGTTTTACAGCCTACATTCCTTTCCCACTCACCAACAGAAATGTGCAAACCTATTTCCAGAAAACTTGGGACACTTTCTAACAAGGCAATAAAACTGAAATCTGTAATATGTTAATTCACTTGAACCTTTATTTAATAAACAAAAGAACAAAGGAAAGAGAACATGCAAACTCCAGACAGAAAGGACCCGGACCGCTCCACCTGGGATTTTGAACCCAGGACCTTCTTACTACAGTATGAATATTATTTAATCAGAATCTCCTGTTGATCATATCCAGTTCCCCTATTTAGATAATAAGAATGATGAAATTCTTTTACATTATGTTTGTAGAGCAATGTACTGTAAGTCACTCAAGCTTCCTACTTTACTTGTTTGCTTATTTTCCCCTGAGATCAAAGCTGAGATCATGTACACATACCAGGCGAAACTGAGAATAAACACAACTGATAGTGACTGAAGGTATTCGTGGAATTCTGACCTACAGACCTGTCAAAAAATTGCTTAGGCAACTAATGAAAATGAACGCTGTCACTCAAATGTCAAAAAAGAAATGGATTCAATGGAAATAAGGCAACATTATGAAATCAAAGTAAGTGCTAGATAAGAGAAACAATACAAAATATAACATATATTATAAACATTTAATCAGATCCAATAAAACACCAAACACACACACACACACACGAAAGTACACTTGCTTTTAACTCTCCTATTATTTTACAGGTCATTTAACCCATGTCCACATCTAAAAAAAAATTTAAAAACTTTTTCTTTAATAAGGGTCCTGAACTTGCATGAAAAGTTTGGTCTCAGTGATATCTCGTCTAAGGTCTGTACAATATTCGTGTACAAAGATTATGTTTTGGGTCATTTTGACCCGGATGCTTTTATGTGCACAGATAGTTTCACAGACCTAAAATAAAAACAAACCAGAACTTCCTAGTGAGCTTGTAAAGATGCAGGGAATTAATCACAATTTGATTTTTTCTGAAAATGCAACTGTAGTTTCATACTACCCAAAGAAAAACAAGAATGTTCTTGTAATGCACAAAGATGCACTCTGAGTGCAAGACAAGACACACAGCGGCATACAAGTTGGGACAGTATGGAAAATGCAAATAACATTTCCTTACATTTACTTGGACTTTTATTTGATGTCAGACAGGATGAACCTGAGATATTTCATGTTTTATCTGCTCAACTTCATTTCATTTATTACTAAACATCCATTCCTGCATTTCAGGCCTGCAACACATTCCAAAAAAAGTTGGGATGGGGGCAATTTAGGGCGAGTAATGAGGTGAAGAAACTAAATAATGATGTGATTCCAAACAGGTGATTGTGATCATGGTTTGGTACAAAAGCAGCATCCAGGAAAGGCTGAGAGTCTCTGATGAGTGAAGATGATCAGAGGATCCAGTTTGTCCACAAATGTGTGAGAAAATAATTGAAATGTTTAAAAACAAAAAACCTCAAAGAAAGATTGGAAGGGATTTGCATGTTCTCCCTCTACAGTGCAGAATATCATTAAACCATTCAAGGAATCAGGAGAAATTTCAGTGCGTAAAGGCCAAGGGTGCAAGATTAATCTGAACGCTCGTGATCTTCCATTCCTCAGACGGCGCCGCATCAAGAACCTCCACTCAACACTAGCTGATATAACCACATGGGTGAGGGATTAGTTTATCAAACCTTTATCAAGCTCTACAATACAGAGTTACTGCACAAATACCACTTAAAACTTTACTCTGCAAAAAAGAAGCCTTATGTTAACCATCTCTGGGCTGGGAGGCATCTAGGATGGACCATCACACAGTGAAAACGTGTATTGTGGTCAAATGAATCAGCATTCCAGGTCTTTTTTGGAAAAAATGGTCACAGTGTGCTTCGGACCAAAGACGAAAAGGACCATCCAGACAACATGTATCAGCAACATGTCCAAAAACAAGACAATGCAAAACCACATGCTGCACATATTACAAAGGCATGGCTGCAGAAGAAGAGCTTACCTCAATCTCCAGCAGAAAACAATGAATCCAGTGGGCGCAGGTGATATCAACCATATTTTCACACATGCTACAGTTTATTAATGTTTATTAAATAATTGTTAATATATGTGTGTGTGTGTGTGTGTGTGTGTGTGTTCTCATATTTCATGGTTCTGAATCTTCTAATAATACTTAACAAAGGGAAGTTGTAGCCTAGCAGTTAAGGTACTGGACTTATAAGTAGAAGGTTGCTGGTTCAAACCCCACCACTGCCAGGTTGCCACTGTTGGGTCCTTGAGCAAGACCCTTAACCCTCAATTGCTTGGACTGTATATTGTAAGTCGCTTTGGATAAAAGCGTCTGCTGAATGCCTAAAATGTAAACAAAGTTGTACAGTTTTGACTTGAACCTTTGGATGGTTTTGAGTGTATTTAAACTGTGTGGGTCAATCTGACCCGTAACATTGTGGATGTTATTATTTTTTAACATAAAAGGAGGGTTAATGAAGTACTAAAACAAATCAGACAAACAAACTGCAAATTACAAACCTGATGATAAGGTTTAAAGAAAAGTTATCGTCAAGTTTGCCCAGATAAAAGATCGTCATGCATCTTTTCTTCTCAAGCAGTAAATGTCATTGATGAGTGTTTTGCGTTATTACAGGGCGTGTTATTCTGGCTGTAGGTTAACACACAGAAAGCGTTGGGTTCCCTGCTCTGAAATGTTTATCCGGACGTGTTATTACAGTCGCAGAACACGATGATCGTTACTGCTAGATAACGTTTCATGTTTAATGTGACGCTCTGTAGGAAGGTAATAAAACAGTAGTGTGAGATTAAACGCTGTTATTGGTGACGTCACTCATATTCTGGTCTCCATGTCCATTAACTCCTGCTTTAAGTTCAAGTTTAAGAGTTCAAGAGGCTTTATTGTCATGTCAGCTGTATACGAGTACATGTTGAAATGAGATAACGCTCCTCCAGGATCAGGGTGCAACACAGAACACAAGTGCAAAACAACACAATACACACAGTGCAGATAAAAATACAAAATGCAAAAATGCTTCAGGAACGGTTTGAGGAGCACAACAACGAGTTTGAGGTGTTGACTTGGCCTCCAGATTCCCCAGATCCCAATCTGATCCATAAAGGCCCCACCTCACAACTTACAGGATCTGCTCCTTAAATCTTGGTGCCAGATACCACAGCACACCTTCAGGGGTCTGGTGGAGTCCATGCCTGATGGGTCAGGGCTGTTTTGGCAGCAAAAGTGGGACCCTGACATGGTGGTGGTGTGTTAGTGTGTGTTGAGCTGGTATGAGTGGATCAGACACAGCAGCGCTGCTGGAGTTTTTAAATACTGTGTCCACTCACTGTCCACTCTATTAGACGCTCCTACCTAGTCGGTCCACCTTGTAGATGTAGAGTCAGAGACGATCGCTCATCTATTGCTGCTGTTTAAGTCGGTCATCTTCTAGACCTTCATCAGTGGTCAAAGGACGCTGCCCACGGGGCGCTGTTGGCTGGATATTTTTGGTTGGTGGACTATTCTCAGTCAAGCAGTGACAGTGAGGTGTTTAAAAACTCCAGCAGCGCTGCTGTGTCTGATCCACTCATACCAGCACAACACACACTAACACACCACCACCATGTCAGTGTCACTGCAGTGCTGAGAATGATCCACCACCTAAATAATACCTGCTCTGTGGGGGTCCTGACCATTGAAGAACAGCATGAAAGGGGGCTAACAAAGCATGCAGAGAAACAGATGGACTACAGTCAGTAATTGTAGAACTACAAAGTGCTTCTATATGGTAAGTGGAGCTGATAAAATAGACAGTGAGTGTAGAAACACGGAGGTGGTTTTAATGTTATGGCTGATCGATGTGTGTGTAAGTAATATGTCACAGTGTAATTTGACGTCACTGATGAGGTGTGTTTGTGTTTAGGTTGATTAAGCTTTAGGTTTATTAAACTATGGGACAGTCTGCGCCCACACAGAGCTCACAGCTCCACCAGACTTTCTGTGCTACATTTACATTTACATTTTCTGCATTTAGCAGACGCTCTTATCCAGAGCGACTTACAGAAGTGCTTCCATAGTAAACATTTCATTTCTCTAGTTTTAGTAAACAACAGTCAAAGAACACAAATCTGCTGAAACCTGTTAGAACCAAAGTGGTTTTTTTTTGTTTTTTTTGGAAATGGAAGAAAAATGTTAGTAAATAAGTGCAAGTCAGCTTAAGTGCTTAGTAAAAAGGTGATGAAGGTTTGTAATCGTTTTTTAAAGACAGCAAGAGACTCAGATGTTCGGACAGACAGAGGAAGTTCATTCCACCACTTGGGTGCTAGAACAGAGAAGAACCTTGATGCTTGTCTTCCTTTAGTCCTGGGTGGAGGCTCAAGTCGAGTGAGACTAGTGGCTCGGAGGTTGCGTGGTACAGAGCGTGGTTTGATTAGACCACAAAGGTAGCTTGGGGCTGGTCCATTTTTGGCTTTGTAGGCGAGCATCAGTGTTTTAAACTGAATGCGTGCAGCTACAGGAAGCCAGTGAAGAGAACGCAGCAGTGGGGTGATGATGTGGCAGCAGTGGGGTGATGATGTGGCAGCAGTGGGGTGATGTGGCAGTGTTTGGGCTGGTTAAAAACCAGACGAGCAGCTGCATTTTGAATGAGCTGCAAGGGTTTAATAGTGGACATGGGAGCTCCTGCCAGGAGGGAGTTGCAGCCGTCCAACCGTGAGATTACAAGTGATTGGACCAGAATCTGGGTAGCTTCCCTGGAGAGAAATGGCCGAATCTTCCTGATGTTGTACAGGAGGAACCGGCACGATCTTGTCATGTTGGCTTTATAAGGACGCCAGCATGTTATATACATGTATGGTAAAAATTGGGTAATCAAATCAAGTCCAACTGTCTTTATTACATTCCTGTAATCCTGTACATGTCAGTCACGTTGCAGATAATGCCCTCAAACATGATTACTCCACCCTTACCTTTAGTGTTCATCATATTTCAAAACATTTATTTATTCATTCATTGTTTTGTTTTTTTGGGCAAATGTCAGGAAACACCCTGAACAGGTCACCAGTCCATCACAGGGAACACACACACACACACACTCAAGGCAGGAGGAGGAAACCAATGCAGACACAGGGAGAACATGCAAACTCTACACAGAAAGGACCGGACCACCCGGCTGAAAAATCAAACCCAGGCCCTTCTTGCTGTGAGGTGACAGCGCTACCCACTTTGCCTAACCCTAACCCCTAACCCTAACCCTAACCCCTAACCCATTCCAAAATTACAATCATCTTCAGATACAATTGCTGCACAAGGAAAACACAATCTACTACCATTTTAACAAATAAAATCATGTTCTTATGACTGAACGGGCACAAATTCCCAAAAGACACACTCTACACCTAGTGAAACTCCCTCCCAGCACAGTGGACGTCTCTAAAATCAATAAAATGTACGAACCTTTCCGGCTCCGTTACAGGATGTCTGATCAGTATCGGGTATCAACACACACAGCTCAGATACTTGTACTGTATTAGAAATAGAGAAATGACGTTTCACTACAGCTGGTATTAATAACTCGGCCTTCTCTGACCTGCGTCACTCAGACTGGATCCTCTGCGACTCGTGTTTACACTACTGCTCAGTACTAGTACTGGAACATCGTGTTTAAGCCTGGCTCTGACTGCTTACTTCATAATGAATTAAGATAATCTTGTTGGGAACTTTCATTATCATTATCTTTTACAGCTTTAAAGCTTCACGATTAGATTTTGTACATAAATGTATACTAATTGTGCAATAATAATTATTATTATTATTATCTGTCTTTACTGTGATAAGATACCGGTTACACTGTTCTGTTTGCACTATTCAACCACGTATATACACTGAGCAGCCATAACATTAAAACCACCTTCTTGTTTCTACACTCACTGTCCATTTTATCAGCTCCACTTACCATATAGAAGCACTTTGTAGTTCTACAATTACTGACTGTAGTCCATCTGTTTTTCTGCATGCTTTTTTAGCCCCTTTCATGCTGTTCTTCAATGCTCAGGACCCCCACAGGACCACCACAGAGCAGGTATTATTTAGGTGGTGGATCATTCTCAGCACTGCAGTGACACTGACATGGTGGTGGTGTGTTAGTGTGTGTTGTGCTGGTATGAGTGGATCAGACACAGCAGCGCTGCTGGAGTTTTTAAACACCTCACTGTCACTGCTGGACTGCCAACAGCGCCCCATGGGCAGCGTCCTGTGACCACTGATGAAGGTCTAGAAGATGACCAACTCAAACAGCAGCAATAGATGAGCGATCGTCTCTGACTTTACATCTACAAGGTGGACCAACTAGGTAGGAGTGTCTAATAGAGTGGACAGTGAGTGGACACAGTATTTAAAAACTCCAGCAGTGCTGCTGTGTCTGATCCACTCATACCAGCACAACACACACTAACACACCACCACCATGTCAGTGTCACTGCAGTGCTGAGAATGATCCACCACCTAAATAATACCTGCTCTGTGGTGGTCCTGTGGGGGTCCTGACCATTAAAGAACAGCATGAAAGGGGGCTGTGAGTGTGAAACAAGGTGGTTTTAATGTTATGGCTGATCAGGGTATAGTATTTGTACTTTTTATATATATTTTAATATTTTTTATCTTATTTTATTATTGCTGCTGGTCTCACTGAAGAGCTACCAAACAATTTTTTGTATAACTACAATGACAATAAAGTCTATATATCTATTAGATTTTATTTTTTCCCATTTACAACACTGCAGAACTGAACAAATCTACTGTAGTAAAGTATTCATTCATCCTGTTCACATCTATTGGTGTTTATGTACATACAGAAAGTTCAAATGTTTAGTATTCACGTTTTGGAGAGTAGACTCACATGAGCATTTGTTTTGTGCTGTGTTCCGCGTGTACACCAGGACAGGCCACGGATGCCAGGGCTTTAGGTTACCAGAGGATGAATAAACAGTTTGTTCCTCAGACGTTTAGTACTTAATAGCAGCAGGCAGAGAAAGCACAGTGCATCCTGTAGACTGTTAAGGAGCTTATAGGTACCTGGACTGGACTGTATGATGCCAGCTTATGGCTCTATTTATAGATAATCCTATTTCAACTAAGAAAGAGAAACCTGAAGAAAACATAAGGAAGTGCTGGGAGGGGGGGTTGGTTACCAAAATTTGTAATTAATTTATTAAGTAGCTTATTATTATTATTATTATTATTATTTACAGAAGTGATATTTAAAATGTGGGCTGAGGGAACCACTGGGAAACTATGCATGGATGGATGTGCTGCACCTTTTTTATTAAAATAAAACTTTTAAAACGTAATTAAATAAGTGTGAGGGGGCACGGTGGCTCGGTGGGTAGTACTGTCGCCTCACAGCGAGAAGGTCCTGGATTCGATCCCCAGGCGGGGAGGTCCGGGTCCTTTCTGTGTGTAGTTTGCATGTTCTCCCCGTGTCCGGGAGCTCCAATTTCCTCCCACAGTCCAAAAACATGCCGTCAGGTTAATTGGAGACACTGAATTGCCCTATAAGTGAATGAGTGTGTGTATGCGTGTATGTGTGTCTGCCCTGCGATGGACTGGCACCCCATCCAGGGTGTTACTGTGTACCTTGCACTCATTGAAAAGCTGGGATAGGCTCCAGCACCCCGCGACTCTGATTGGATAAGTGGTTAAGAAAGCGAGTGAGTAGATAAGTGTGCATAATGCTTAATATCTTCTCATTTCATTTCCATTAACTGCTTTATCCTGATTAAGCTCTTGATGGGTCCGGTGCCACCAGAAAACACTGGGGTGCAACAGGAGTACCCAGGACCCAGCGCCAATCCATCGCAGAACAACATCCACCCCAATTAAGCCATAGCCGACCATGTGTATGTGAATGCACGACTGGCCATTAGCACCACAAAGATTCGTACCTGGATCCCAGTGATGGGCACCACTATCAGAATATTTATCCTTGAAACTATTTATCAAAAAAGCAACTTGTTTGTTTATTAGGATTTTAACGTCATGTTTTACACTTTGGTTACATTCATGACAGGAACGGTAGTTACTCATTACACAAGATTCATCAGTTCACAAGGTTATATCGAACACAGTCATAGAACAATTTTTTATCTCCAGTTTACCTCACTTGCACGTCTTTGGACTGTGGGAGGAAACCGGAGCTCCCGGAGGAGAGAACATGCAAACTCCACACAGAAAGGACACAGATCAATCCACCTGGGAACCAAACCCAGGACCGTCTCGCTGTCAGGTGACAGTGCTACCCACTGAGCCACTGTTCCGCCTACCTTTAAAAGTTAAAACTTTTAAAACATAATTAGGCGTGTGCATAATGCTAAATATCTTCTTCCTTTCATTTCCATCAACTGCTTAATCCTGATTAAGCTCTTGATGGGACGGTTCCACCAGAAAACACTGGGGTGCAACTGGAGTACCTTGGACCAAGCGTTAATCCATCGCAAGTCTGTGTGTGAATGCACGACTGGCCGATAACACCACAGAGATTCGTACCCGGATCCCAGTGGTGGTGGGTTAACGTAAAAGGACAGCTGTGCTACTGAGCACTGCAATCAGAATATTTATCCTTGAAACTGTTATGAAAAAAGCTAGATAGTTATACTGGTTATCTCAGTGTCTGTAGGGAGTAGGGAGAAATAAACATGCAGTCTGTAATGCACTGTAACATACATAATAAAGATTTAATATCTTTAAACTACCATATAATGTCTATTTTTCTAAAGATGGACAATTGATTTTTGTAGAATCTGTTCCAATTTTCGAACTGGTACACCAGAGATGGAATGCAATGCTCAAAATGCAGTTTGGAACCTGTAAGTTGACAGCCAAACTCATTCCTCTTTTTAAGTCAGAAAATTCCCCAGCCAGTCTTTTGTCCTATATTTAGTTCGAAACACACCTCAGCAGAGTGGTGTGGTGTATAAAATGTACATTACCTGGCTCACGCATGTAGAAAATGGATATGACAAAAGCATACTGAGTTTCCTAGAGGACTTGGTTCATTACATCTGACTTAAAAACTAAAGAAATAAAAAATAATAGGCCAATTTATACTATTATATTTATTCATTTTTTAGGATTTTAACATCATGTTTTACACACTTTGGTTACATTCATGACAGGACAGGTAGTTACTGCTTACACAAGATTCATTAATTCAAGTCTTGAATGTCAAACACAGTCACAGACGATTTTATATCTAGGGACCACAATGGAAATAAGTCTATGGACTTTTTGTGTTATCCCTGACTGTTTCAGTTTTTTATAGGAGGTATTGTATCTATTTATAAAATATGAAATGGTTCAATAAAATCAAATCAAATCAAATCTCCAATCTGTCCATTCAGACAATTAAGAACATTCGTTTTTCGTCTTCATCTGCAGTGTGTGACTGAGAAAAAGTGAATGGCCAAATGCAAGTAAACACCTGAACATCACATTCACAAGTGCTGATTGAACACTGGATTCTCACCATGAGCACTTTTTGCATGGTGTACTTTCATGTTTTTTTACATCAATCAATCTGGCAGTGGTGGGGCTAGAACCAGCAACCTTCTGATCACTAGACCAGTACCTTAAGTCCTGAGCTACCACTGCCTAATGCATATAACCTGCCTTAGACATATAATCTGATTATTTGTATTTGGTATCTGCTAAATCCTGATTTGCCTGAAGTGTTTCACCACTGTGCCTGAGACCAGTGGCAGTGTGCTTTACACCACTGCAGTCAACTCTTGTAGTTAACTTTGCTAACACAGGTGAAGAGGGTTGAGAATCGCTACATTAGAGGATGGAACATACCAAACTAGCACTGTCAAGCAAAAGACCGAGAACACTATACACTAATATACACATGCCACCCACATGTGGAATTTCTACTGTTCACCCAACGATTAATTAATTAATTTATTTATTTATTTTTTAATAAAACGTGCAGTACAGCAGCAAATAAGAAAAACGTTTAGTTTACTGACAGCACACCCATAATTCTACCCATAATAAACTACCACGAGTCAAGTTTTAGTATGTATGTGTACACCGACCAGGCATAACATTATGAATACTGTCAGGTGAAGTGAATAACACTGATTATCTCTTCATCACGGCACCTGTTAGTGGGGGGGTTATATTAGGCAGCGAGTGAACATTTTATCCTCACAGTTGATGTTAGAAGCAGGAAAAATGGGCGAGCTTGAGGATCTGAGCGAGTTTGTCGAGGGCCAAATTGTGATGGCTAGACGACTGGGTCAGAGCATCTCCAAAACTGCAGCCGGCCTGCAGTGGTCAGTATCTATCAAAAGTGGTCCAAGGAAGGAACAGTGGTAAACCGGCGTCAGGGTCATGGGCGGCCAAGGCTCACTGATGCACGTGTGGTCCGATCCAACAGACGAGCTACTGTAGCTCAAATTGCTGAAGAAGTTAATGCTGGTTCTGATAGAAAGGTGTCAGAATACACAGAGCATCACAGCTGCAGGGCTGTTTTGGCAGCAAAAGGGGGACCAAAACAATATTAGGAAGGTGGTCATAATGTTATGCCTGATCGGTGTATACTGTGATTCTGTGATCTTTTATCGAGTCATATTTTTTGCCTAATGTGGAGATACTGTACACAATTAACCATTTTTGAACAGCTTTAATAAATATATTGATATATTTCATAATCAGAATCAGAAACATTTCACTGCCTGTAAGTAATGGTCCAAGGAATACGTTTTGTTTTTAGTTCACTCAGTGGGTGAGTACACTTGTGGTGCCAATTACTACCCTAATATAACGCCTGTGTTATCGCCCCTTTGGCGCTCTCTATTTGTTTCGATGCAGGATGTGTGTCAGGAGCTCCAGGAAAGACTGAAAGCTGGATCCCTTTTTGAGAGATAGCCATGCATGCTAAACAGAAACACGTTTGCTTCTGTTATTAAGAAAAGTCGTGAGTTATTTTAAGTTTTCTGCTCAAAAGAAAAACAGACTTGATTCCGAGTATCCTGAGTTCCTCTTGCTGACAAAAGAACATATTACGAGAACGAAACAACAGGCAGGAGGGGTAACGTGTGTGCAATAGTGTGACGTGTGAAATAAATAATTAGTAAATAATTACTTATCAACTAGAGCAGTTACGTGGTTGGTTAGCCTCTAGAAAGACGCCATGTGTGGGGTGACACGGTGGCTAAGTGGGTAGCACTGTCGCCTCACAGCAAGAAGGTCCTGGGTTTGATCCCCAGGTGGGGCGGTCCGGGTCCTTTCTGTGTGGAGTTTGTATGTTCCCCGTGTCTGCGTGGGTTTGCTCCGGTTTCCTCCCACAGTCCAAAGACATGCAAGTGAGGTGAATTGGAGATACAAAATTGTCCATGACTGTGTTTGATATAACCTTGTGAACTGATAAATCTTGTGTAACGAGTAACTACCGTTCCTGTCATGAATGTAATCAAAGTGTAAAACATGACGTTAAATTCCTAATAAACAAACAAACAAACGCCATGTGTGAGGTATTTGTTTTGATAGATAATGAAACTTTACAGACTCTACGGTTCTGTGACGGCATATTTTGCCGTTCACATTAAATTTTGAACAAATCAGTTAACCCATTATTCTTAATCAGTAACTATGAGGTGTAACTGTCACATTATTATCAATAAATAACAATAAATATTTTAATTCCATTAAACAGAACATGAGTTTAACTTGTCAACTTGTCTTCAAAATCTTCGTATTCTGCCCAACTTTGTATCTTAATATGAAGATAATAATCCTATACAATTATGCCGCTCAGGTGGCGCAGCGGTAAAAACAAACGCTAGCACACCAGAGCTGGGGTCTCGAATACATCGTCTCAAATCTCAGCTCTGCCATCAGGCTTCTTCTTAATATTGTGTTGGCCCCCCTTTTGCTGCCAAAACAGCCCTGCAACTGTGATGCTCTGCGTATTCTGACACCTTTCTATCAGAACCAGCATTAACTTCTTCAGTAATCTGAGCTACAGTAGCTCGTCTGTTGGATCGGACCACACGGGCATCAATGAGCCTTGGCTGGTTTACCACTGTTCCTTCCTCGGAGCACTTTTGATAGATACTGACCACTGCAGACCGGGACACACCCCACAAGAGCTGCAGTTTTGGAGATGCTCTGACCCAGTCATCTAGCCATCACAATCTGGCCCTCGTCAAACAATCAAAAAGATCCTCACGCTCGCCCATTTTTCCTGCTTCTAACATCAACTTTGAGGATAAAATGTTCACTCGCTGCCTAATATATCCCCCCCACTAACAGGTGCAGTGATGAAGAGATAAACAGTTTTATTCACTTCACCTGTCAGTGCTCATAATGTTATGCCTGGTCAGTGTATATAGACCAGAATGATCCACTCTGGTGACCCCAAAATATAAGAGCGCCCAGAAGGAAAAATAATATTATTATTAATGTTGTTGATATTGTTGAATGAAATATTAAAATCCCAGGACCACCATGATTTACAGTGAGGTCTGTACATATTCTGGGTCTGGTTATGTTGTAATTTTAGCCGTCTACCACATGCTATTGGAGTTACAATAAATGTAAACTAATAATCTGGACAAGTGGGCAAACCAACAATCATAAATAAAAATTTCACTTTTAAAACTTGGTCAAAAATCCTTTGCGGTCAATGACGAAGACTGGAACCCATAAACATCTCCAGATGCTTGGTCTTCAGCAGATGAAATACACATTAAATTTCACACAATTAATTTCAGGTCAGGAAATTAACTTGGCTTCTTTACCTACAGAAATGGTAGCTCTTGTTGTGTGCTTTGGATCGTTATCCCTCCGCGGTGTGATTTGTAATTCATGAGTTTTATGGAGTTTGGCTGGATTTGACTTGATAAAATGATCCTTAACACTCCATAATTCATCCTGCTGCTTCCATCACATAATTAATAAATATAAGAGAACCAGTTCCATTTGTAGCCATACACGCCCATGCTGTAACAAAACTTCCTTCAGGCTTCACTGTTGACGTGGTGTTTTTGAGATCACGAGCAGTCGCGTCTTTTCTTCATATTTTTTTCCTCCTATCACTTTTGCACAAGTTTATCTGTCCACAGGTTTAATCTGTCCAAAGAATGCTGTTCCAGGAACTGTGCGGCCTTTTTCATATTTTCAGACATTAATGTTTTGATTCCCGCCAGTGGTTGATACAGTATTTTGCAGTAAACCATCTAGAATTTGACTTGATTTGACTTGAGAATGCTCTTCATTTGGCACAATGTTGTAAATGTTATGCTGTTTATTCATTCATTGTCTATTTTACCACTGCTTTATCCTGGTCAGGGTCACGGTGGGTCTGATTCATTGGGCAAAAAGACAGAAACACCTCACACCTTTTTAGTATTTTTGAGCATCTTCAACTGGCCAGCATGTTTTTGGACTTAACTAACTGTTTAACTAAGCAGCTAACTGTTTACACTGACCTGGCATAACATTATGACCACTGACAGGTGAAGTGAATAACACTGATTATCTCTTCATCACGACACCTGTTAGTGGGGGGGATATATTAGGCAGCAAGTGAACATTTTATCCTCAAAGTTGATGTTAGAAGCAAGTTTAACTAGGGCAAAATTGTGATGGCTAGACGACTGGGTCAGAGCATCTCCAAAACTGCAGCTCTTGTCAAGTCAAGTCAACTTTATTTATATAGCGCTTTTTACAATATACATTGTCTCAAAGCAACTTTACAAAATCCAGGACCAACAGATACAAAAACCCCTGTTGAGCAAGCCGAGGGCGACTGTGGCAAGGAAAAACTCCCTGAAAATTACAGGAAGAAACCTTGAGAGGAACCAGACTCAGCAGGGCCCATCCTTCTTGGGTGGCCTGGAGGATACTTTAAATAAATACACGATTTACACAGAGCATACGAACACAGAATTAAATGATCTAAAAGTCATAACTGGTAATAAATAGATAAATAAACAATTAAATAATAATAGAGTTGTTATCCGCTCTAGTCTTCAATAAAGTCTGTAGTGATTTCTTGTCGTTGCAATTACTCCAGACCCGTCACATCTGACAGGAGCAGCATCGTTGTCCCGGCAGTCTCGACTTTAATCCTTAACCTCGGCGGGTAAACAGGTTTCCATCAGAATGCCCTCGGGGTAAAACAACAGAGAATGTAGTTAATAATGTACAATGCTAGTTGACAAACAGTTTTACAGAGAGTTTTAGACTCCGGCAGCCCTAATTATTACAGCATAACTAAAAGGGAGAGCGAGCAGGTGTTTGTGGCTTGTGGGGTGTTTCCGGTCGGCAGTGGTCAGTATCTATCAAAAGCGGTCCAAGGAAGGAACAGTGGTAAAGGCTCATTGATGCACATGGGGAGAGAAGGCTGGCCCTTGTGGTCCGATCCAACAGACAAGCTGCTGTAGCTCAAATTGCTGAAGAAGTTCATGCTGGTTCTGATAGAACGGTGTCAGAATACACAGTGCCAACACAATATTAGAAAGGTGGTCATAATGTTATGCCTAATCGGTTTAACTGTACTCAGTACAAGTTTGATATGCCAATAGAAATAAATGTAATACAGGACTGGGCTGTAGTATCTTCAACATTCACCTCATCTGGATCCAAATACCCTCAAATTAATTGCTCATCACTGGATATGAACTGAATATGGACCTGATTGTACATTTTCCTAATGGATGTACGTGTATAAAAGTATTTTGTACTTACAAAGTAAAGTACTCCAATAAGTAAACAATGAATAATATACTTAATATACTTTGTTTTTCGATTTAAACTGAATAAATATAAAGTTCCTCGTGTAAGCCAATCAGACAGGAACATTAAACCACAAAACAAAGCCAGGAATCAAAACAGAATACACCCTGCTGATCGACTGAATGCTGAAAGAAAGCCTGCACTGATGGTGAAATGATGATGATGATGATAGTACTGACAGCCTAAAATGTTGGCTTTGAAAAATGGCTTTGAATTTTGAAAGTTAATTGCATTTACTGCATTTAATCTAAACCAAAGACAAAAACACAAAACTTACAGTTAATAACAGTATACAGCTCTTAAATCCCTGCTTGCATATTTATCACTGAATGATTTTAAAAAAACATCAACAAACAAAACATCCATATCACATATGTAAAATTTACTGTCCTCTTAATAACTAGTTTAACCAGTTTTGCATTAGGTGTGTGTGTGTGTGTGTGTGTGTGTGTGTGTCACATTTAGTACACTGTGGAAACATTTCGGTTCACTCGGTTCACTCTTCGTGCAGAACTGGAATCACACAGCAGGTTTTCAAGACTTTATCTAGATCACAGTCAAATTATTTCAGTTTTATCCAAAGCGACTTACAGTACTGTGACAGTGTACTGTCTAAGCAATTGCTGCTTAAGGGCCTTGCTCAAGGGCCCAACAGTGGCAACCCGGCAGTGGTGGGGACCGAACCAGCGACCACCGCCGACCACCAGTCCAGTTCCTAAACCACTAGGCCACAACTGTCTACAACTGGCTACATGCTTGGGAGCTGCCGTCGCTGTTGTAGCCTAGTGGTTAAGGCACCGGACTGGACTAATAATCGAATGGTCGCCGGCTCAAGTCCCACTACTGCCAGACCATCAACACCACTAATTTCATGATGATATTATAAAACTGATACATATAAAATAATACACATTTTAAATATATTTGAACACCCACTAACAGGTGCCGTGATGATCAGTGTTATTCACTTCACCTGTCAGTGCTCATAATGTTGTGCCTCGTCTGTGTATATTATAATGCATAAAATGAAGCGATTTTGCCATCTACAATTCAAAACATTATTAAAGTGACAGAAATCTCTGCACAGAAAAGGACAAAAACATTAAATACAGTAACATTTGATCCGTTAAATGACACTGGCTAAGAAAACAACATTAATAAATAAAACCACATGGGTTGGGGAAAACTTCAGAAAGCATTTATCAGTATCACAGTTTGTCACAGCGTCTAAAAATGCAAGCTCAGATCATACTATGCGTGGAAGGCATACAACAATCACATACAGAAACAGTTTAGCAGGCAGGGTTATAACAGTGTGGTTTCTTAGTATGAGAAAACAGGAGCTGGACTGGAGTCTGTAGTCCAGAACTGTCTGACGATAATGTTACATTACTGTCTTTAGCTTCCAAATGATTACAGAATGTATGATACAGAATGTTGTTACTGTGTGTTTGTACTGAGTTCCCTAATGTACCAGCTTTGGAATTAGTTTGGCAAATTAAAAGCTGACTGTACGTATACAACGTAAAAAAAAAACACACACCCACACACACGCCTATAAATACTACACTGCCGGTCCTCCCGTCATAATTTTTTTTACATTGGCTCGTCTGCCAACAAAGTGAAACAGTTCTAAGTTAATCTGCTCATCCTTCTTTCAAGGAACAAGACCAGCTCCATCTTACTATATAGCACTGCAGCACTACTTAAACTAAAGCTATTGAACTGAACTTATATATTTACTAAGAACAAAAGCTCTGAACTAAATAAGAAAACAAAAAGTAATATTTTAGAAGGCATTTAAGGACAACAGACACCTCTGGATTAGCAGAAACTTTCATCACAGAATACATGGTGAGTAAAGATTTAACTTTTTATTGAATGTATTTTTCTTGAAACAGAGTGCTTATTGATGCCCCTTGTAACGCTGTCATGAATTAAGTGGCATTTTAAGTTCTGCTTTACAACAATCATTAGAATGTTTACATTTGTATGACTAAACACCAACTACAATTCATGGTAAATAATATGGTCAAAACATTGTATTTTAATAGCCTGGCATTGTTAACACACCATTTTTAATTAATTCTTTCATTTATTTTCTAAATAATTTAACTTGGTCAGACTCATGTAGGGTACAGCGGCTTTTAAAAACAGTGGGCTTGGGACAGGAACACATCCTGGACAGGGCCCAGTCCACTGCAGTTTATACTAGTTAATACACTTGTACATTATCGAAGGTAAAAGGAAAACAAAGTACCCATAAAAAATCCCACACAAACACACAGAGAGCGGGGTGACTGGAGGTCAAATTCAAACCTCAGGACAGGCTCAATTAGATGCAGATGCTGCCCACAATGACCAATATGTAGCACTTTATGCAACTCTTTAAGGTTTTTTTATTATGGTTATAACAAAACAGTTGAGCAACATTCTGGTTTTCAGTATTGCACCAATAATACTGTTGACACTGCATATTAAGGCATCACAGAGGAACAGGCATTGTCGTGCAGCACAATACTAGAATCCTGCCATTTTGGCTATTCTTTGATCCAATCGAACAGTAGTTCCACGCTTCCTTCTGCGTCTTTCAGGTTTTGGTTGTCACTTCAAGGCATTTGAGATCATTTTAGCTGAGCAGCCTATAATCTGTTGCACTTCTCTCTATGTTTTTTCTCTCTATTAACTTTTTAATCAAAGTATGTTGTTCATCAGAACAATGTCTGGAACAACCCATTTTACCCAGTATTTCAGAAGGAAATGCGCTATGACCAAGCTGTGCAACATTTGCCCCCCTCCTACTTTAAATAAGGGCCAAAATTGACACCCGTTCTTCTGCAGAATGAATGACTTCACCAGTTAAACTCCTCACTGCTATTATTTTGAACAACCCCCTTTCAATCAATGCTTTGATTACTCAGAATGAGCGGCATGCATGTCCTAATTGTTGGGTTTGATTTGTTTTCATTACTCTACTACACTTTCAAGTGAATTTTTTGCTATGTAGAAATATCACTTCTACTAAAAACAGTGATTTATCAGGTTAATGGTGTTGGACTGCTATTTTTTTTGAACACCACTGTATGTAAATCTGATTTAACCTTAAATATGGTACTGTAGTCAATATAAATCTAAGACTTTTTAATGAACTATGATTAATATCATAGTGACAGACCCCTTAGGTGAAGAAGATAAAACAAATGACATTTGATTCCAGTGATCTGTTTCACCTGTAGCGAATCCACATGGCTGCACAATTAAGGTTTACTGATCTGGGCCAAAGCTGTTATATTATTCTTATTCTTATTATTGTTAGCAGTGGTTTTTTAGAATCTATCCTATCAGAACTATCCTGCAAGGACTTAGGGCTGGACGATATGGCTAAAATTTATATCACGATATAACTCCTAATTTCGGTCGATACGATATAATTCCGATAACGATATGAATAATACAAATGTCAGAAAAACTGCCAAGAACACCAACATTGGAAGGCTGTACCTGCAAAACTGAAAATTGTATTTGCAAAGTCTATAAAATCTCACCCTTTACAACTACATAATATTTTAGAAATAATAATAATAATACAAATAAATTAGCTTTTTTACCTTTTACTTGTATTCAGCATCAAAAACACAACATCATTCTCAAATAAACATAAGCTTTGACAATATATAATATAATATAATAATATATTAACATATGTCTTAACCAGAGGTGGAAAGAGTACTAAAATATTGTACTCAAGTAAAAGTACTATTACTTTAATGAATTTTTACTTAAGTACGAGTAAAGTTACTAGTCTAAAAATCTACTCAAGTAAAAAGTAACTCATTTAAAATGTACTCAGAGTAAACGTTACTTAGTTACTTGTTTAACAGCGGGGGGGGGGGGGGGGGGGGTCTCTTTTGTGTAATGCAAACAGGACAAGTGGATATAAATCTCACAATAGTTGTTTTTAATTCAAATATAATAGAAGAAACATGTTGATATAACATTTAAAACATTTAGGGATGTGTAATGTGTCATTTTAGTCCCATAAAACTTTTTCAAACTGTATAACCACTAGTGATGTGTCGTAGAATTATTCGATTCTATTGAACGGCCCTTTAAACTGAAATAAAGGAACCGATTCGCGCTTCTGGGAGTCGTTATGTATATACAGTGTATCACAAAAGTGAGTACACCCCTCACATTTCTGCAAATATTTCATTATATCTTTTCATGGGACAACACTATAGAAATAAAACTTGGATATAAGTTAGAGTAGTCAGTGTACAACTTGTATAGCAGTGTAGATTTACTGTCTTCTGAAAATAACTCAACACACAGCCATTAATGTCTAAATAGCTGGCAACATAAGTGAGTACACCCCACAGTGAACATGTCCAAATTGTGCCCAAATGTGTCGTTGTCCCTCCCTGGTGTCATGTGTCAAGGTCCCAGGTGTGACTGGGGAGCAGGGCTGTTAAATTTGGTGTTTTGGGTACAATTCTCTCATACTGGCCACTGGATATTCAACATGGCACCTCATGGCAAAGAACTCTCTGAGGATGTGAGAAATAGAATTGTTGCTCTCCACAAAGATGGCCTGGGCTATAAGAAGATTGCTAACACCCTGAAACTGAGCTACAGCATGGTGGCCAAGGTCATACAGCGGTTTTCCAGGACAGGTTCCACTCGGAACAGGCTTCGCCAGGGTCGACCAAAGAAGTTGAGTCCACGTGTTCGGCGTCATATCCAGAGGTTGGCTTTAAAAAATAGACACATGAGTGCTGCCAGCATTGCTGCAGAGGTTGAAGACGTGGGAGGTCAGCCTGTCAGTGCTCAGACCATACGCCGCACACTGCATCAACTCGGTCTGCATGGTCGTCATCCCAGAAGAAAGCCCGCAAACAGTTTGCTGAAGACAAGCAGTCCAAGAACATGGATTACTGGAATGCCCTGTGGTCTGACGAGACCAAGATAAACTTGTTTGGCTCAGATGGTGTCCAGCATGTGTGGCGGCGCCCTGGTGAGAAGTACCAAGACAACTGTATCTTGCCTACAGTCAAGCATGGTGGTGGTAGCATCATGGTCTTGGGCTGCATGAGTGTTGCTGGCACTGGGGAGCTGCAGTTCATTGAGGGAAACATAAATTCCAACATGTACTGTGACATTCTGAAACAGAGCATGATCCCCTCCCTTCGAAAACTGGGCAGTTTTCCAACAGGATAACAACCCCAAACACAACCTCCAAGATGACAACTGCCTTGCTGAGGAAGCTGAAGGTAAAGGTGATGGACTAAACCCAATTGAGCACCTGTGGCGCATCCTCAAGTGGAAGGTGGAGGAGTTCAAGGTGTCTAACATCCACCAGCTCCGTGATGTCATCATGGAGGAGTGGAAGAGGATTCCAGTAGCAACCTGTGCAGCTCTGGTGAATTCCATGCCCAGGAGGGTTAAGGCAGTGCTGGATAATAATGGTGGTCACACAAAATATTGACACTTTGGGCACAATTTGGACATGTTCACTGTGGGGTGTACTCACTTATGTTGCCAGCCATTTAGACATTAATGGCTGTGTGTTGAGTTATTTTCAGAAGACAGTAAATCTACACTGCTATACAAGTTGTACACTGACTACTCTAACTTATATCCAAGTTTTATTTCTATAGTGTTGTCCCATGAAAAGATATAATGAAATATTTGCAGAAATGTGAGGGGTGTACTCACTTTTGTGATACACTGTATATGTGGCTCTTTAAAAAGAACCGAGACAAAAGATCCGACTCCCCATCGCAGAATTCACTGCAGCAGTTTCCCAGCCGCGATTTCTTTAGCGTTTTTATTTTACTCAGTAACGGATCTTATTTAAAATGTAGCGAATTACAATTCCTAATACAAAACATACTTAAGTAAAAGTAAAATTACAGGCTGTGAAATCTATTTTAAAAAGTACAAGTACACAAAAAAACTACTCAGTTACAGTAACGCGAGTAAATGTAACTCGTTACTTTCCACCTCTGGTCTTAACCAACTTTAATCCACAACATGGACTGATTATTATTTGTATGTAAACATTTTCGAACAAAAGTGCTCAACCAGGATAAAGAATATAAAAAAGTGCTTAGAGTTGCTGCAGAATTTGCTATATCAGGTGTTGTGCTTAAAGAATACAGAAAAGAAGAGTCTAGTCTTTCCTCTCTTATCAACTATTTCTGGGACTTCTTTTTTAACTGTGGATGCTCGTTCACTCACAGCTGCTGAACTCATTTATCATATCACCGTTATTGAAACATTTTCTATCGCGATATACGGTATATCGATATCGAATTATTGTCCAGCACTACAAGGACTTAGCTTGTAATATCTAGCAGACTAGCTAGCAGTGCCAGCAGAAGGATTATAAACATTTATGAATTCAATTTTATTCTCAGAAATCCTGTTAGTTTTGCATAAATAAGTTGGCAAGTTAGTTTTTGCAGTGAACAACATCAACATTTACATGATACAGGGTTACAGTGTTCCAGGGTCTCTTCCTTGTTTCCCAAAAATTAGAAGACACAACTTCACTCTTCAATTTTCTTATTTTTTTGATACTTCAGTAATTGAGGACTTTTATCCTCTACACTTAGTGCATCCAACCTGGTACCTTCAACTCCTGATTTTATTTATTTTTCTTTACTACAGTGGTGTTCAAAAAAAATAGCAGTCCAACACCATTAACCTGATAAATCACTGTTTTTAGTAGAAGTGATATTTCTACATAGCAAAAAATTCACTTGAAAGTGTAGTAGAGTAATGAAAACAAATCAAACCCAACAAGTAGGACATGCATGCCGCTCATTCTGAGTAATCAAAGCATTGATTGAAAGGGGGTTGTTCAAAATAATAGCAGTGAGGAGTTTAACTGGTGAAGTCATTCATTCTGCAGAAGAACGGGTGTCAATTTTGGCCCTTATTTAAAGTAGGAGGGGGGCAAATGTTGCACAGCTTGGTCATAGCACATTTCCTTCTGAAATACTGGGTAAAATGGGTTGTTCCAGGCATTGTTCTGATGATCAGCATACTTTGATTAAAAAGTTGATTCTAGAGGGAAAAAACATAGAGAGAAGTGCAGCAAATTATAGCCTGCTCAGCTAAAATGATCTCAAATGCCTTGAGGTGACAACCAAGACCTGAAAGACACGTTTGTTTTAGGCAAAACCCAAAATTGCAGAAAAACTGTGGAATGTAGTCTAATCATCCTGGACTAGAATACTTGTTCAGAGGTTCCAGAAGTAGGTCAACTCCATGCAACACAGATCTCGAAAACAATTGTTATGCCACTAAATATTAGTTCAGTAATTTAAAGTAAAGTGAAACCTCAAACATTTTCAGTTTATAGATACATTTTTTAAGAAGTTTTTAAAGAAAAATGCTGCACTGCTATTTATTTGAACAGCCTAATATTCATTGTTCTTAACTTTCTGTAAAGGATTAACACAAACTGGCTAAATGTTGTTAATGTTTTGATTTAGAATTGAAAGTGTAGTATTTTCAGTGCATTTGCATTTATGGAAATGAAAGTTATTATAATGATTTTGTGCTTTATTCACTTTTTTTAAATCACTGCTATTTTTTTGAACACCACTGTATATGTTACTGAATGCACTATAAATAAGGATGGTTGAATTATTAAACATGATAAATGGCTTGTGGATTTATCCTTGCATCAAGTTATTACAAAAATAAGCATTTGAAATTACTGCATTGTAATGATCAAGTTTATGGAAACTTCGAAAACATGGCACCAGATAAACTGGCTTTTCTCTTAGTGAAGAAATCCAATAGATTGATGACCAATCAAGGTCTATGCTAACTCTTTCCACTTTCTATCGATAAGACAGATCTAATACTCTCAGTCTTGTCGTTTAGTCTTTTCTGTGCGGGATGTAAAACATTACGAATATCGTAAAGACCTGCTCTAACAACCTGTGAGTGTTGGTGTAATGATATAAAATGCATCTGATTTAAAGATTCTGGTCAATATCAGCTTCAAAATAATACACTAAACAAACAAACTATCCCTGAAATAAAATAAAAACCATGAACGATTATCAATGAACAGATACTTGTACCCATTAAATGTTAGTATGCACTGTGCAAATCAACAAAAATGAGTATTTGAAAACACTAGTTTGCAATTATTAAGTTATTGGGTGAATTATGTTTTTGTTTATTGATTCTGGTGCTGGACCAGATCTGGAAGTTAGATCTGTACCACTTATTGGCCTTATACTGGACAAGATTCAGAACCTTGGTCCAAAATTCCAGTCCAAATATCCCAACCAGGCTGCCTTGATATGTCCCATAAACTGGTGCAAAGTGTTGTTGACGTTTTACAAACGTACAATTTTCAATATCAGCACATGTCTCAGAAATTCTATGTTGATGTTCCACAAGCATCGAGTCTCTTGAAAAAAATGACGCAACATTTCAACACAGAACTGAACGTACCGACCTGGCCTGAAACAATCGGCTCTGGTTGCATCAGCCATCAGGTTGCATCAAAACATGCAGGAGTTGTAAACGACAGCTCGAGTGACCAATAGAAATCGTGGAAACGCGTCCCTGCTGACAATACGTTTACGGGCTTCTGAGTGATGATTGGATGACAGACGCGTGTACTAAACGTTGATTGGTTGAGACGTGCCCACACAGCATATATAAAGGCAAACGGTTCATCCGTTACATCAGCCGGTGAAGACCGAGTTCGCTGGATGAGCTGTCCGATTTTATATCGGTTTTTATTTTTAAAAGGCATTTTTAACCAGTTTTAACTAAGCTATATTGAATTACCAGTTTGTTTTATTGATTTAAATACATTTAAAGCGGCTGGCTGGCCAGCCGAGTGGCTTTACGTGTTTATTTTTATCTACATTAAGCCGAAAAGGCGATTATGGCTTTTTAATGCAATGATGTGGTAGCAAAAAGGCGGCGGCATGCACCAGACAACGCAAACCAACCCTCGCTTTACCATCCCCGCGACTGCCGAGCAGTCGGGCTCCGGTACCGGCCCCGGTACAGCGTCGAGCCAGCACCCCATACCTCCGTTACTAGACAGGAGGAAGCTAACGCTAGCGAGTTAGCTTAGCTTAGCATCTACTGTATTTCCAGGGTTTCGATACATCCTACACCACCGACATGAAGCCACAAGACATCGTCGCGGGGAAGAGCAGCCTGTGGATCTTCGGCTACGGCTCGCTGGTGTGGAAGCCAGACTTCAAGTACAAGCGCAGCCGAGTGGGTTTCATCCGCGGCTACAAGAGACGCTTCTGGCACGGGGACAACTTCCACCGGGGCAACGATGAAATGGTGAGACGAGGTTCTATTATTTGGGCTTTTTTGATAAATATTCATTGGTTGACCTTGATGCTAAATCTGTGCGTCTCTCTTTGCGCCATGACAGCCTGGCAGAGTGGTGACGCTCATCGAGGAGGATGACGTAAGTGGCACTTCCATGACGTAAAGTCCCAGGCATACTTGTATACTGATTGCATCTACTGATTGCATCAGTGCACACTGTATACTACATACTATATTAGTGTGTATATACTTGTACGCTACATACTGCATTCTTGTGCATACTGCACCAGTGCACACTGTATACTACCTACTGCACCAGTGCACACTGTATACTACCTACTGCACCAGTACACACTGTATACTACCTACTGCACCAGTGCACACTGTATACTACCTACTGCACCAGTACACACTGTATACTACCTACTGCACCAGTGCACACTGTATACTACCTACTGCACCAGTACACACTGTATACTACCTACTGCACCAGTACACACTGTATACTACCTACTGCACCAGTGCACACTGTATACTACCTACTGCACCAGTGCACACTGTATACTACCTACTGCACCAGTACACACTGTATACTACCTACTGCACCAGTGCACACTGTATACTACCTACTGCACCAGTGCACACTGTATACTACCTACTGCACCAGTACACACTGTATACTACCTACTGCACCAGTACACACTGTATACTACCTACTGCACCAGTACACACTGTATACTACCTACTGCACCAGTGCACACTGTATACTACCTACTGCACCAGTGCACACTGTATACTACCTACTGCACCAGTACACACTGTATACTACCTACTGCACCAGTACACACTGTATACTACCTACTGCACCAGTACACACTGTATACTACCTACTGCACCAGTGCACACTGTATACTACCTACTGCACCAGTACACACTGTATACTACCTACTGCACCAGTGCACACTGTATACTACCTACTGCACCAGTGCACACTGTATACTACCTACTGCACCAGTGCACACTGTATACTACCTACTGCACCAGTACACACTGTATACTACCTACTGCACCAGTGCACACTGTATACTACCTACTGCACCAGTGCACACTGTATACTACCTACTGCACCAGTGCACACTGTATACTACCTACTGCACCAGTACACACTGTATACTACCTACTGCACCAGTGCACACTGTATACTACCTACTGCACCAGTGCACACTGTATACTACCTACTGCACCAGTGCACACTGTATACTACCTACTGCACCAGTACACACTGTATACTACCTACTGCACCAGTACACACTGTATACTACCTACTGCACCAGTGCACACTGTATACTACCTACTGCACCAGTGCACACTATACTACCTACTGCACCAGTGCACACTGTATACTACCTACTGCACCAGTGCACACTGTATACTACCTACTGCACCAGTGCACACTGTATACTACATACTGCACCAGTGCACACTGTATACTACATACTGCACCGGTACACACTGTATACTACCTACTGCACCGGTACACACTGTATACTACCTACTGCACCGGTACACACTGTATACTACCTACTGCACCGGTGCACACTGTATACTACATACTGCACCGGTACACACTGTATACTACCTACTGCACCGGTACACACTGTATACTACCTACTGCACCGGTACACACTGTATACTACCTACTGCACCGGTACACACTGTATACTACCTACTGCACCGGTGCACACTGTATACTACGTACTGCACCGGTACACACTGTATACTACGTACTGCACCGGTACACACTGTATACTACGTACTGCACCGGTGCACACTGTATACTACCTACTGCACCGGTACACACTGTATACTACCTACTGCACCGGTACACACTGTATACTACCTACTGCACCGGTACACACTGTATACTACCTACTGCACCGGTGCACACTGTATACTACCTACTGCACCGGTGCACACTGTATACTACCTACTGCACCGGTGCACACTGTATACTACCTACTGCACCAGTGCACACTGTATACTACCTACTGCACCGGTACACACTGTATACCGCACCAGTACACACTGTATACTACCTACTGCACCGGTACACACTGTATACTACCTACTGCACCAGTACACACTGTATACTACATACTGCACCAGTGCACACTGTATACTACCTACTGCACCAGTACACACTGTATACCGCACCAGTACACACTGTATACTACCTACTGCACCAGTACACACTGTATACCGCACCAGTACACACTGTATACTACCTACTGCACCAGTACACACTGTATACTACATACTGCACCAGTGCACACTGTATACTACCTACTGCACCAGTACACACTGTATACCGCACCAGTACACACTGTATACTACATACTGCACCGGTACACACTGTATACTACCTACTGCACCAGTACACACTGTATACTACATACTGCACCAGTACACACTGTATACTACATACTGCACCAGTGCACACTGTATACTACCTACTGCACCAGTACACACTGTATACCGCACCAGTACACACTGTATACTACCTACTGCACCGGTACACACTGTATACTACCTACTGCACCAGTACACACTGTATACTACATACTGCACCGGTACACACTGTATACTACCTACTGCACCGGTACACACTGTATACTACCTACTGCACCAGTACACACTGTATACTACATACTGCACCAGTACACACTGTATACTACCTACTGCACCAGTGCACACTGTATACTACACCAGTACACACTGTATACTACCTACTGCACCGGTACACACTGTATACTACCTACTGCACCGGTACACACTGTATACTACCTACTGCACCGGTACACACTGTATACTACCTACTGCACCGGTGCACACTGTATACTACCTACTGCACTGGTACACACTGTATACTACCTACTGCACCGGTACACACTGTATACTACCTACTGCACCGGTGCACACTGTATACTACATACTGCACCGGTACACACTGTATACTACCTACTGCACCGGTACACACTGTATACTACCTACCGCACCGGTACACACTGTATACTACCTACCGCACCGGTACACACTGTATACTACCTACTGCACCGGTACACACTGTATACTACCTACTGCACCGCTACACACTGTATACTACATACTGCACCGGTACACACTGTATACTACCTACTGCACCGGTACACACTGTATACTACCTACTGCACCGGTACACACTGTATACTACCTACTGCACCGGTACACACTGTATACTACCTACTGCACCGGTGCACACTGTATACTACCTACTGCACTGGTACACACTGTATACTACCTACTGCACCGGTACACACTGTATACTACCTACTGCACCGGTGCACACTGTATACTACATACTGCACCGGTACACACTGTATACTACCTACTGCACCGGTACACACTGTATACTACCTACTGCACCGGTACACACTGTATACTACCTACTGCATTAGTGCACACTGTATACTACCTACTGCACCGGTACACACTGTATACTACCTACTGTACCGGTACACACTGTATACTACATACTGCACCGGTACACACTGTATACTACATACTGCACCGGTACACACTGTATACTACATACTGCACCGGTACACACTGTATACTACCTACTGCACCGGTACACACTGTATACTACCTACTGCACCGGTACACACTGTATACTACCTACTGCACCGGTACACACTGTATACTACCTACTGCACCGGTGCACACTGTATATTACCTACTGCACCGGTGCACACTGTATACTACCTACTGCACCGGTGCACACTGTATACTACCTACTGCACCGGTGCACACTGTATACTACCTACTGCACCGGTACACACTGTATACTACATACTGCATTAGTGTGTGTATACTACATACTGCACCGGTACACACTGTATACTGTATCAGTGTATATATGTATACTTGTATACTGCACATGCATTCTGCAGCTTTATGTGTACTTGCATATTACATACTGCACCATTGTGTACTGTAATACTAGTACATTTGTATATAATAAAGTACTATACTGTGTATTTGAGTATTTTGCTCAGCTCATCATTGAAATGTCCTAAGATTAGAATTTATAATTTAAAAGGGATTTCTTCTCTCTCTCCCTCTCTACAGGCAAGCACGTGGGGCATCGCCTTTGAGGTGACCGGCTCCCAGATTGAGGATGCCCTCCGCTACCTGAACGTGAGGGAGGCGGTACGTGGTGGCTACGGCACCGAAATGGTTGATTTTATCTCGCGAGATGAGCGCCAATCACCAGTCCAGGCTCTGGTTTACATCGCCACATCAGACAACCCCACCTACCTGGGCCCTGCAAGTACAGAAGACATCGCCACCCAAATCGCAACGTGCAGAGGAAAGACGGGGCACAACATCGAGTACCTGCTGCGCCTGGCCGATTTCATGAGGGGGAGCTGCCCGGGCATCGACGATCCACACCTGTTCTCTATCGAGGCCGCCTGCCTTGCCATCATCCAGCCTTTACTGTTAGCTGCCCAGCAGCAGCCTTTACAAATGTAAACGGTCAATTCCTCAACTAAACTCTACAAATGTAAATGATTAAATACGCACATATATTCCTCACACTTGATATAAGATATGATTAGGGTATTAAATGCTTTTGGTTTTACTGTACTGTTGTAGCTTTAGCTAGCATGTCTTAGCTGTACGAGCTCTTACCGTGTTGGCGATATAGCCTAAATGGATTTACTGTATCACAAACATTGCATAGTTCAACATGTTCATTTCATTTGCACTCCATTACTGACATGGTCAGTTCTTTTACCTCTGATTCAGATTCTGTATTTGAATGACCTGTATTCATAACCTTTGTTGTAAAAGGGATTTCCTGTTTGTTTTCAATGCCTGACATCCTCAAATAAAATGTTTGCAATTATTTGACTGCAGTTTTTCATTTTGTAAAAATCCCGGTCTGGCTGATGTGTACAGGGATACTGGTTTCAATTCTCAGTAGTAGAATGCGTTTGGTAACACTAGAATGTTTAAATGATGTACTAGCTTAAAAACAATATAAGCATGGGTAATGATGCTTAGTTTAGTAGTGTGGTCATTTTTAATAATACGACTAAATAAATGGCCAATCAAGGCAAGTTTATTTGTATAGCACCTTTCATACACAGTGGCAATTCAAAGTGCTTTACATAAGGAAACATTTAGTTACAATTAATAGAGCATGAAATTCAAACGAGATAAAAAAATTAAGAACGTGAAAAATTAAAAGAAAATATTGTAAAATATACCCTACAATTTGGGAAATACGAAATTAAAACAGAGATAAGCAATTGAAACATTTTCGTAAATATGGTAAAATGAGGGTAATAGCAAGAGCTCAATCATAGGCACAAGAAAAAAAGAAAAGTTTTTAACCTGGATTTAAACATTTCTTCATTTGCGGAACATCTAATATCTCCTGGCAGTCTGTTCCAGTTATATGCAGCCCAACAGCTAAATGCTGCTTCACCATGTTTAGTTTGGACTCTGGGCTCAACTAGCTGACCTGAGTCCATGGATCGAAGATATTAGGAGCCATATAGGTGATTATGGCAAATGACAAACAAACCTTTCTATTTATGTTGGTGAAAAGTAGTTTTCACCCAGCACTTCTTCAATAGATATATTACTTTTCTTAGTCTTTTTCATATAGTGGAATAATTTTCTTCGGGATTAATAAAGTATCTATCTATAATGAACGCTGACTCTGTCTGAGGCGAGCAAGGTCTACAGTTCCTTAGATGTTCATCTGGGTTCTTGTGTGACTTGCTGGTTGAGTCATTGTTCCCACTTGGAGGAATTTTTACAGGCCGGCTGCTTTTGTACTTGTGTGTCGTAAAAGTGTAAAGGTGTTGGGATTTTTGAACTCTCAGTGTCAGTGCTGGGAGGAGAATAATGCCATGACCAAAAATATAAAACCAAGAGCATTCTGTGATCAGAAAGCATCAACTGACACATTGTGCATAAAAAAAGACAACAGCTCTAGTCTCTAACTGTGCATCTACAGCGAGGGATAACTGAGCAAGTGTTCCTAATAGATACCAGTAGATCAGTGTTTAAAAATCCCAACAACAACACTGCTACACCTAATACACTCATACCAGAAGAGCACACAGTGTGCTGGGCCACGATATATGGACTGATCAACTCTCAGTCAAGCACACGCATTGTGTGTCTACGGTTGTAGCGCTCACAGCATCGTCTGGCATCGTCTTGGTAAAATAATCATGGACTTCCCGGGAAATGACGTCGCCTTGATGACAGCATGTGTCTCCAAAATCTCAATATATGCCTCTGCATCAATGGTACCTTCACACATATGCAAGTTACCACACACCATGGGAACTGATGCACTCCCATGATGACGACATATGTTGGCTTTTGCACCTTTCACTGATTACAGCATGGATGGTCATTATTCCAAAAAGCTAAACCATTGGACTCATCTGACCACAGTACACAGTAGTTTCCACTGCCTTTCAGACCATCTAAGATGAGCTCAGGCCTGGAAAGTTCAGAGTTTCAGGATGCATTTCTTGATGCAGCGGTAGACTGTGTTCAGTGACAATGGTTTCCTGAAGTACTTCCGAGCCCACGCAGCTATATTTATCCCAGTAGCATGACGGTTTCTCATGCGAAGCCGTCAGAGAGTTCAAAGGTCACGCACATTCAACAGTGGTTTCCGTCGCTGCCCTTCACACAGTGGATTCAGGAAGTATTGAAACCCACTCCAAACTGTCAGGTGCGTCCTGTTTGCTTTACTGAGCTGTGTGTGTTGCTCTTTGAATTGATTGGACATATTTGGAATTCCACACACTTTCGTCTATAAGGGCCCGATCACTGATTCCACACCCCTCAGTCTGTAAGGGCCCCATCACTGATTCCACACCCCTCAGTCTGTAAGGGCCCCATCACTGACAAGCCCTGAAATCCAGTGATCTGTCAGCGAATCATTGTGATCAAATTGTGACCAGTCATTGTTACATCCCGGGAGTTTGGAATGTGGTTTATTTCCTACTTCAATTTAGGTAACGTCCTGGATGTCACATGTCCGATGACTGTGATTGGTTGACCAACAATGATGTCATAGTTGCAGAAGCTACAAAAAGCTGCTGCCAAAAGCTAAGAGCGTCTGACTGTCCCGTCATATCCACTGCACTCATCACTCATTTTTTGATTCTTGTTTTAGTGGGTTTGTGATTCACTGATATATTACTTGATTAATTACTTTTTTTCACATTACTGTTTACCAACTTCAATAGTAATATATAGCGGGCCATCTAGCGGGCATAATTGGTAGTGTCTGCAGCAGACACGGTTCTGCTAGGGCGGGATGACCGGACTATGTGGGCGGGGTGACCGGACTATGTGGGCGGGGTCTTCAAATGCTGTGTAAAGACCCTGATTGGCAGATAGAGAGGCGCCTGTGCAGAGTGCATAGGTGAGAAAGGGTTCCGCTAAGGGCTGTGAGCAGGTCGGAGGAGGCGTGAGCAGCAATATACCCACCTCGACTGCAATCAGGGATCCACCAGCAGCAGAAGACAAACTGACTACGTTAAATTGGGAGAAAATGCATAAATAAAATAGAGTTAAAGTAACTGTAAGAAACACTGTTGTTGTTTTTTTTTATTTGCATTTTCCATACTGTCCCAACTTCTTTTGATTTGGGGTTCTATATTTGATTTTATAAACCTGTTATCAGTTGTATGTCCACATGCTTTTAAGCGTCCTGTTTATTTAGTATGTTACAGTGTTCTATTTTCAGCCCAGTCCTTGTGTAAGTATGTTTAACATGATACTGTTTACACCCGGGTCTGTTTGTACTTTCTACCTGTGAACTGGAATCAGGCGGAGCAGACGAGGTTCAGTCCCACACCAAGGACATTGGTCACACTCCACCACCTCGCTCGCTTCATTCCCATAAAGCTGAGTGTAACAGTTGGCAGGGGTTGTTGTTTTGGACAGGGCTTTCACGGTTGCGCAAGCTCGGGCGGGGAACACGCTGCTCCTGGAAGTCCTGTGTTTACACCCGGCCATGTTATCGACCTACGGCAGAAACCATCAGCATCCATCAATGTGTTCTCTTAGCAATGAGCCTGTACGCATTAAAGTCTGCAAAAGAGTACAAATATTAACAAATGCTGATGATTGAGTCGATGGGGATTACCTGAAAAAAAAAAAAAAAGTATGTGAGATCTCTTTTAATGATTTCATCAGCACAGCAGCACCTCTGACCTAAATCTAGAGTTGGGTAACATGGTGTAATATATCACAGTACTTGTATACGCAATAGCCTGTATTTACCAAAGCTGTGTAAAAACAACACAGATCTGAGTCTCCAGACCCAAACAAACAATCAGATCTCGCTGGTGTTGCGTCACCTTGGTGTTACTAACAGTCTAGACTTCACATGGTGAATCACACAGTCGAATCGGTCTAATACAAACATTCAGACGCTTCTGATAGTTGTTGATTCAGATAAAAATACTCTATATTGCCTCACCCAGCTGACTATGGGGTTGTTGGGTTGGACATTTCATAAAAAATCTGCATTAAATAAAGAAGGCTTTATTTGTCATATATACTGTACGTACACACATGTACAGGACCTTCTTGCTGTGAGGCGACAGTGCTACCCACCAGCCACCCTAAAATATTCTATTATTCAAAGTTTAATAGTTTAATATTGAAAAATACCCAATGCTGTAATCATTTTTAGGGCCCCTGTCAGTCACAGGACCTTAGAAGCATTCCCCTCCATACAGCACCCCTGATAACAACAGAAAAATGCAGTGTTTATGTTTTTTTTCACTGTAAAGAATGTGTTACCATTTATTTACTTGGAAAATTAACAAACCTGAAGTGTGCCCAGGAATGTTTAAACTTTTGCACAAGATTAGGGCTACAACTATCGATTATTTTTGTAATCGAGTATTCTATCGATTATTCCAGCAATTAATCGAGTAATCGGATAAGAAATACTTTTGCTTTAATAAAGAGCAAAAATAAATACATATAAGAGTAAATAAGATGCGTCTCTTAAAACTGTACATTTTTATTCCCTGCATACAGGACGGTTTAAAGAGAACACTTTTGATATGAAAAAACAAAAGCATCAAAAATAAATCAAATTACCTTTAAAATGTAAACAGGCAACCTAAAACTAAGGCTTAAATAATAATAAACTAGAATACATGAACATAAGCCTCTAATTTGTGCAACTTTCAGAACTAAGTTTCAGCTCCAGCTCAGGCAGAACATAAAGCTTTAATATTGTCGAGAGGTTTTGTGGTATTTGTAGGAGGTTCTGTCAGGACTGTATCTCCTAGATGAGGTAGTTTTGGTGTTTGTGTGCGAGTACATTTGTGTTTGCCTGAGTCTTCAAAAAAGCCTGTGGTGGTTGCGATGAAGAAAAGTAAACGTATCAACACGACACTCTGATGGTGTGGATGTTATACTGAGTTTTCGTTTTTTCAGCCAAAAATGATCTCAAACTTTCTGTGGTTTTCTCTGTCCGGTCTCCTGTTCACTATTTTCTCTCTTTCTATATTTTGCAGTCCACGCTATCAAATCTCGGCTGCGTCCTAAATCGCTACGTTCACACGGAACAGTACGCAGGAGCGGCGAGCGTGTCCAAATACGTAATATTCATTCAACTGTACGCAAAAAGTACCCGGTTTAAGTCCTGTTAAGTCCTGTTAAGTCCTGTTTAAGTATGAGATTTCGGAAACACCATGAGCTGTATATATAGTTGTATGGATTAAACGATGCCTTGATGCAAAAAATTTGAATCGATGATTTTTTGTAATCGATTTACTCGAGTTTCTACACAAGATTGTACTGTGCAAGACAGTAACATGAAAATAACCAAGTATCAGTTGTATATGAATTGTAAAAATCAAGCAGAGGCCTTTAAAATGATTTGTGAGGTTTTTTATTGTTTTGGATTCATTGCAAGTTAGTAAAAGGATTTTTCTCTCTCGTATGTACACGACGAGCTATAAAAATAGACGAGCAATATGGCAAATACGGAGAACGATGAAAGGAGCATCATCCACGGCGCTATTTACAAACACTGGACCATATCACAACAAAATAATCCTCGAAAACACTGCGAGCGAAATCCTGTCAGTATTTTAAAAAATAAACGGCTTAGATACAATTTACAGTCAGCACAAATCTTCATAAATTACTGAGATTTAACTTAAGCTATGATACATTTTACATCCATCCAAGACACTCAGGTTAGAAACGTTCCTCCACAAATCCACATCGTTCATTATTCATTTCATTATTCAGATAAACTCGTCAAACACTGGTGTTCAGTCTAAATAGCAAAAAGTCAAACATAAGCAGTGAATTTATATAACTGTAGGCACATTTATCTTATAGATTCATCTCAAACTCAATACGTTTCTCATTAAATTAATATAAGATTACGATTCCATTTTGAATAATCAAGCTGAGAGCCGAACTGAATCTCTGTCTACACTCATTTAGCACCCTGTCCAGGGTGGTGCTGCCTTGTGGCCAGTGTTTCCGCGTGGAACTGGACCTGCCACGACCCTGACCAGGATAAAGCAGTTGATAAAAATGAACTAAACTGGGGCAAAAACAAGCAAACAAAAAAATTTAGTACAAGTAGTCAAATGTTTACAAATCAAACAAACTGAACTTTATTGTTTTATATATCTATATACACTGATCAGCCATAACATTAAATCATTACATTACATCAACATTAAGTCCATTTTATCAGCTCCACTTACCATATAGGAGCACTTTGTAGTTCTACAATTACTGACTGTAGTCCATCTGTTTCTCTATACACTTTTTTTGCCTGCTTTTACCCTGTTCTTCAATGGTCAGGACCCCCACAGCACAAAACTCCAACAGCGCTGCTGTGTCTGACCCACTCATACCAGCACAACACACACTAACACACCACCACCATGTCAGTGTCGCTGCAGTGCTGAGAATGATCCACCACCTAAATAATACCTGCTCTGTGGGGGTCCTGACCATTGAAGAACAGCATGAAAAGGGGGCTAACAAAGCATGTAGAGAAACAGATGGACTACAGTCAGTAATTGTAGAACCACAAAGTGCTTCTATATGGTAAGTGGAGCTGATCAAATGGACAGTGAGTGTAGAAACAAGGAGGTGGTTTTAATGTTATGACTGATCGGTGTATATATAAGTCTAGAGAGCTCTGTACAGATCTCAAAAAGCCAAGTCAGGAATGTCACTTGGAATTATTTCAAAGCAACTTCAAATCCAGAAATCATTTATACAAACGATTATTAGCAACACTGTAGTTCAGGTCAGAAAGAAAATCTAATCTGTTATGTGTCCAAATTGTCATACATGTAAAACAATCACTGCCATAAGAAGCAGTTAAACAAGATCATTCAGTCGTTCCTTACACATGTAGGTAACTGCTTTATCCTGGTCAGGGTTGTGGTGGGTATGGTTTCCCTGGAACACCCCGGACCTGAGACCACAGACATGCCAACCATGTCTGTATATAGACGTCCGACCAGCCAATACCAGCGCTGTAGATTCAAACCCTGGATCCCAGCAATTGTGGAAACAATGAGATGATTTTACTTAAAATTTGTAAACAAACGTTTGGAAATCGGTCATTTTATAACCTTTTATAATGACAAACTAAACCGGCCTAATTTTGTTTATGCATTTTACCCTTTTTCACCCTATTTTAGTGCAGTCAATTCGTCTTCCGCTGCTGGAGACTCCGGTCGTGTCCGAGGATGGTATATTCGCCCGCCTCACGCTCCCTCTGACGCGTGTACAGTACACCGACCCCTCGTGAATTTGCGCATGAGGCCAGTATTCGCTCTCCGCGCTCCTCCACTTCCTGTACAGGCGCCTCGGGCCACTAACCAAGGTCCTTACACAGCGTCAAAGACCCCACCCGCTATTTAGTCCGGTCTTTTATCCTCCCTGCAGACTTTAAATGGCCAATTTTGTCTGCTGGTGGCACTGCTAATTATGCCCGCTAGATGGCGCCAGGCCGACCGGTAGCAGAGCCGGGGTTCGAACTCGGGATTTCAGAATCTCAGCACTGGTGTGCTAGCGGAAAATCCTGCTGCGCCAACTGGGCGCCAACAGGCCTAAATCTAAGATCATTTTACTCATAAAATTAATTATTTCAATTAAATAATTGTAATTCATTTGAAATGTATTTATAAAGAACTACAATCAGAAGTTTGGCTTTTGAAATGGTTGCTGAATCTCCTGTTTAATAACAGTTCTGATCTGTGATATTAATAGAACGTATTAAGATTAAATAATAATTATTTTAATAGTTCTCTGTTTTGGATATATCCACTTCTTTTATCCTGAAGGCTGCAAGACTTTTGAGAGGTGATGTGTAGTGCCAAATAAGATCTCAGAATAAATGGGAGAGACTAGATTCCATGTTATCAGCTCCACTTACCATATAGAAGCACTTTGTAGTTCTACAATTACTGACTGTAGTCCATCTGTTTCTCTACATGCTTTATTAGCCCCATTTCATGCTGTTCTTCAATGATCAGGACCCCCACAGGACCTCCACAGAGCAGGTATTATTTAGGTGGTGGATCATTCTCAGCACTGCAGTGACACTGACATGGTGGTGTGTTAGTGTGTGTTGTGCTGGTATGAGTGGATCAGACACAGCAGTGCTGCTGGAGTTTTTAAACACCTCACTGTCACTGCTGGACTGAGAATAGTCCACCAACCAAACCACCATGTCAGTGTCACTGCAGTGCTGAGAATGATCCACCACCTAAATAATACCTGCTCTGTGGTGGTCCTGTGGGGGTCCTGACCATTGAAGAACAGGGTGAAAGGGGGCTAACAAAGCATGCAGAGAAACAGATGGACTACAGTCAGTAATTGTAGAACTACAAAGTGCTTCTATATGGTAAGTGGAGCTGATAAAATGGACAGTGAGTGTAGAAACAAGGAGCTGGTTTTAATGTTATGGTTGATCAGTGTATATTCAGAAAACAAAGTAAGTGATGCAGCTGTTTGCTGGGTGTACAGTGTTGTGTTCTGTTTTAATACTTCACACTGATTAAAACCCCATGAATCCCAGCTGCTGATTATTTCCTCTCCTAAATGAATCACGAATCCTTCCTTGACGTAAACATGGATTCGCTTTTAGCAAAAGAACTTTCTAAATTATATTAACCCATCCTCCTGCTTAATGGTTTTCCAGACGCGTTTTCATTTCCATCTCAGTCCAATCACAGTTTCACAGTGGCACACGGGCTGGTGACTTTTTTCTCTTCTTGCCGTGAGCACACCATCATAAACCATGAGCACTTTCACCCCCCAGAATCCCAAGTTCCACAAACCCCACACACACACACACGCTGCTACCGTCCCCCGTGGCCGCTGGCCGCTTTGCCTCGTTTAGATGGAGCGTGAAGAATGTGTGAGGTTCCCTGTGTGAGGATCTGAGAGCCGGAGCCCATGGCGCCACCTTTAGCCTGAGGGGAAGTCGTGCCCACGGGGACGAAGGTTGAGGATGAAGATCGAGCCAACGCAGGCTGCAAAGGACCGGAAGCTGCAATACCTGAGAATAAAACATTAACAGTGTTCATAAACAGCAACCACAACTAAAATTAAAATAGAAAATGTATTATTAGCAGAATTGTGTTTTTTCTTTGGCTGGGTCGGTCACTCGTAATGATTTAATTGTATATTTTGTTTATTGTATGCCAGTCTCCTTTCTTTCAGTATTATAAGCAGAATTGTGTTTTTTTTGTCTGGCTGGGTCGGTCGACCGTAAATGATTTAATTGTATTTTTCTGTTTATTTTTTATTTTATGCCAGTGTGCTTGTTTTTCTGTCAGTATTGTATCGTATACCGCATCATTTCTAATGTTTTAGCTCACTTGCATCCAACAGGCACAACTGTCCGTGCCTGAGGGAGGGCCGGCGATCTTAATTTCTGCTGCAACAGCGTTTGCATTTAATGTCTTTATCCAAAGTGACACACACTACTGTGACAGTATACTGTCTGAGCAATTGAGGGTTAAGGGCCTTGCTCAAGGGCCCAGCAGTCACAATCTGGAAGTGGTGGGGCTTGAACCAGCAACCTTTTGATTACTAGTCCAGTACCTTAACCACTAGGCTACACCTGTTCTAACAGAAGCAAAGAAAGAAAAAAGAAAGAAAAAGACACAAGAAAATACATAAGAAAAATCTAAGACGGAAAGAAAGAAAAAAAACCAAAAAAAATTACAGAAAGAAAAAGACAAAATAAAAAAGAAAGACATAAAAATCAAAAAGAAGGAAAGAAAGACAAAACATTAAAAATGAAAAAAGAAAAAGACAAAAAAGAAAGAAAGAAAAAGACGACAATAAAAAAGAAAAAGAAAGAAAGAAAATTAAAAAGAAAAAAGAAAGAAAAAGACAAAAAAGAAAAAAGAAAGCAAGAAAAAGACAAAAAATCAAAAAGAAGGAAATAAAGACAAAAAATTAAAAAGAAAAAAGATAAAGGAAAGAAAGAAAAAAACACAATAAAGAGAAATAAAAAAATCAAAGACAGAAAGAAAAAGACAAAAAACTTAAAGGAAAAAAAAGAAAACACAAAAAAAAAAAAAAAAAAAAAAAAAAGAAAAATAAAGAATAAAAAAATAAATAAAAAGAAAGACTAAAAATAAAAAAGAAAGAAAGAAAAAGACAAATGTTATTATGGGTGTGTTTATAATTGTCAGCTTTAGTTCTAGATAGATGACAGATGATTCTTCAACTGCAGTGTGTGACAGTCACCATAATTTCTGTTATTAGAAGAATAAGGTATACAACTACTGTGTGTAATCACTGTTTATTATTCCACTCTATACGTAAGGTTCTCATTTATATCAGCCGGTTCTCCAGAGGCACGACACTAAACCTTCGTGTATTTGCTGGTTGATGGTTGTGTAGAACTCACCTTTGGCCACACTGTAGCCGTAGGCAGCATAAGCTGCAGCGGAGGCGGCGGCTGCTCCTGCCATCGCTCCGGCCATCGCTGCCGCGCTGCCCGCTGACTTCCTCCCTCGACCTTTTCTGCTCGAGCACTTTCCGCTGGTTCCCGAACCTTTGGGCCGACCTCTGCTCCGCCCGGCTCTACCTCGGCCCGAACTGGACACGTCTAGAGAAGAAACACCTGCAAGATGAACAAACAGGAGTAAACCACATGGGACCTTACGATAAATACTTATTTAATATTAGGTTATGGTTTAGGAACAGTTGTAGCCTGGCAGAGGACTAGTAATCAAAGGTTGCTGGTTCAAATCCCACCACTGCCAGGTTGCCACTGTTGGGCCCTTGAGTAAGGCCCTTAACCCTTAATTGCCTAGACAATATACTGTCACAGTGCCGTAAGTCGCTTTGGATGTAATGTAAATGGAAAAAATGTTGCTTGCATGATTCCTTGAATATGCAGCTGTGAAGTACGGTGGTGGGCGCATCATAATATTAGGCTGCTTCTTTTTTTCTGGAATTTTTTCCCATTTTGCCCCTAAACTAGTCATTTAGAATTCCCAATTGTGAATCCGATGGTTGCACAACCACTGATCTAATCAAGAAGGGCATGAATTCCCACAGACATACTTCAAAGCCTTGTGAGAAGAAGAATTGCGATGTCCATTAAGGTCATGGTCAGGTGTCCAAATACTTTTGGTCATATAGTGTATATCCCACCTACCAAATTCAATATTTCTCAATGCTAATGACCTTGAGGTGCTCCTGAACCTGCAGTCTGGAAGCATGCTGATAAAACAGTTCTATCATCAATGTACTGAGTGCTAAAACTACCACCATATGCAATCGTTTTACTGCTTTTCTTTCAGATCTGATCTGTTTCTTTTATTGGACGCCGAGTCCTGGGATTAATTTATAAAGTTTATATCTACAGCACAAAGGACCGAGGTCTCCCCCGAGCTCCACGGCCATGGACTCAACAGGATCTGTAAATAGAACTGAGCGCGTGTCGACAGACTGAACGTTTCACTCAGACGTTTTACCGTTCAAACAAACACAGCAGCACGTGTCCTTCATTTACTTCTGTCTGCGTCCCATTAATTTTTCATTAGTTTCACTCTTTGATACCGAAGAATGTACAGCAGGAGAAAGATACTGACTTTCAGAACCCCGGGAATAAAGAACAAGTTATTGTTGTTTTTAAAACCGGGGGATAAATATACTGGTTGGTAAAAGGAGGGACTGAAGAAATTAATCACTTCACTAGAAAGACAATGAAAAAAAAAAGAAAGACAATGAAAGAAGGAAAGAATAAAAGTAGTTAGTTAGTGTTTAGTTTTAATGCCAGGAAAGGTTGTGATATTTATTGTCTTTTATTCACAAATTCTGTTTTATTTAATGAAAATGTGTCTGAAAGAAACAAAAAAAAAAAAAAAAAAAAGAAAGAAAGAAAAAATTAAAAGAGAAAGAGAAAGAAAGAAAATTAAAAAGAAAGAAAAAAAATTAAAGAAGGAAAGAAAGAGAAAGAAAGAAAGAAAGAACAAACAAAAGAAAGAAGTTAGTTAGTGTTTAGTTTTAATGCCATGTCTGCCCTTGGGCCATGTTCATGCCAGGAAAGGTTGTGATATTTGTTGTTTTTTATTTGCTATTCTGTTTTATTTAGTGAAGTTGTGTCTGTTAAAAAATAGAAAGACAGAAGGAACAAAGAAAGGGAAAAAAGAAAAAGACAGACAAAAAATTTAAAGAAAGGACACAAAACATTAAAAAGAAAGACAAAAAAGAAAGACAGACAAAAAAATTAAGAAAGAAAGAAAAAGACAGAAAGAAAGAAAAGACACAAAATTAAAAGAAAGAAAAGACACAAAATATTAAAAAGAAAGAAAGAATGAGACAGACAAAAAATTTAAAAGAAAGAAAGAAAGACAAAAAATTAAAAAGAAAGAAAAAAGAAAAAAGAAAAAAAGAAAGAAAAAAAAAGAGACAGACAAAACATTAAAAAGAAAGAAAGAAAAAGAAAGAGACAAAAAATTAAAATGAAAGAAAGAATGAGACAGACAAAAATTTCAAAAGAAAGAAAGAAAGAAAAAAAATTAAAAAGAAAGAAAAAAGAAGAAAGAAAAAAAGAAAGAAAAAGAAAAAGACAGACAAAAAATTTAAAGAAAGGACACAAAACATTAAAAAGAAAGACAAAAAAGAAAAACAGACAAAAAAATTAAGAAAGAAAGAAAAAGACAGAAAGAAAGAAAAAAGACAAAATTAAAATAAAGAAAAAGAAAGAGACAAAAAATTAAAAAGAAAGAAAGACAAAAAATTTAAAAGAAAGAAAAAAGAAGAAAGAAAAAAATAAAGAAAAATAAAGAAAGACAGACAAAACATTAAAAAGAAAGAAAGAAAAAGAAAGAGACAAAAAAATTAAAAAGGGTAAAAAGAAAAAAGAACAAACACAAAAAAGATGCATACTGAGTGCACTGAAAACAATTGTACGGTAAATGAACAGCAAAGAAATGTTTTGACTCCTTTGTTAATGTATTCCTCCTCTTGCTGTGTTTCTAGTTGGTAAAAATACCAGCAGATATACACGACCCTATTAAGTGCATTAAACCCAGTGTGGTGCCTTGTTCTGACCACAGACTTGCAAAATATGTCATACCAGCGTCATCCTTTTTTTTTTTACTTACTTCTATTTTTTTAAAACAAAAAGCAGCTTCACACACATAAGACCAGGCGCGTGCTAGCCTGCATGTACCAGAAGACCTTCTTACCATTCATGTTGTCAGAGGCGGAGCCCGTGCCTGAGGCGGGTGAGTTGGTGGGCAGCGGCTCATCCACGATCACCAGCATGTCGCTGCTGCTTTCGTCCGCTGGGAGAGAGCCGGGCTGCAGCTCACTGCTCAGAGAGATCTGCAGAGACACACAACTCCGAGGGTCAGAGACAGCGAGACAATAAATATATATTATATACTATACACCGATCTGTCATAACATTAAAACCACCTCCTTGTTTCTACACTCACTGTCCATTTATCAGCTCCACTTACCATATAGAAGCACTTTGTAGTTCTACAATTACTGACTGTAGTCCATCTGTTTCTCTGCATGCTTTGTTAGCCTCCTTTCATGCTGTTCTTCAATGGTCAGGACCCCCACAGGACCACCACAGAGCAGGTATTATTTAGGTGGTGGATCATACTCAGCACTGCAGTGACACTGACATGGTGGTGGTGTGTTAGTGTGTGTTGTGCTGGTATGAGTGGATCAGACACAGCAGCGCTGCTGGAGTTTTTAAACACCTCATTCTCACTGCTGGACTGAGAATAGTCCACCAACCAAACATATCCAGCCAACAGCGCCCCGTGGGCAGCGTCCTGTGACCACTGATGAAGGTCTAGAAGATGACCGACTCAAACAGCAGCAATAGACGAGCGATCGTCTCTGACTTTACATCTACAAGGTGGACCAACTAGGTAGGAGTGTGTAATAGAGTGGACAGTGAATGGACACGGTATTTAAAAAAACTCCAGCAGCGCTGCTGTGTCTGATCCACTCATACCAGCACAACACACACTAAATAATACCCGCTCTGTGGTCTGATGTTTGCAGCAAGAATATGTCCTCCCGTCAACCTAGCCAGGTCGATAACACAGCTGAGGTTCGAACGTGAGAACTTGAGGCTAGTGCATCAGATCATCAGATTTTATACACTAATTAACCTGAACGGATTCATTAGAGGGTGAGCACACACTCTTAGCGTACATAAACTGTTTTGAGGTAGCAAACCAACCGCTGTTAATTTGAATTAAATGGAACTTGTTGTATTTTTGACCATCGTACTTTTACATCCAGTGTGCCTCCTTACCTCACTGAAGGGACTAGGCATGGCCGACTCCATGTCCACGCTGATAAACGAGTCCTCGCCGTCGGCAGACAGGTTCGAGTTATCTGCGGAGGGAATGAACGGAATCACCAGGTTCACCTCTTTCTTCTTCTTACCCCCCTCGGTGTCGTCCTCCTTTTTCCTCTGAGAAAAGAACACGAGAAAGCAAACAAGTGTACATGGAATGATCCGGAATTAAAAGAACATTAAAGATGTTTTTTTTTTTTTTACCTTCTCTGCATATTTCTCTCTCTTCCTCTTGCGATCCTTCACTCTGCTGCTTTCCTCCTGTTGCCTCTTCTCTTCCTGCCTTAAACGCACTGCAGAGAAACCCAAGCATATCAGCAAAAGCTGAAGAACCAGGCCGAACATACTAAATCAATCAAAACCTTCTGAATTGTTCTCATAGTCTAATGTTTGACTCGGTCTATACACTGATTAGCCATAACATTAAAACCACCTCCTTGTTTCTACACTCACTGTCCATTTTATCAGCTCCACTTACCACATAGAAGCACTTTGTAGTTCTACAATTACTGACTGTAGTCCATCTGTTTCTCTGCATACTTTTTTTTAGCCTGCTTTCATGCTGTTCTTCAATGGTCAGGACCCCCACAGGACCACCACAGAGCAGGTATTATGTAGGTGGTGGATCATTCTCAGCACTGCAGTGACACTGACATGGTGGTGGTGTGTTAGTGTGTGTTGTGCTGGTATGAGTGGATCAGACACAGCAGCGCTTCTGGAGTTTTTAAACACCGTGTCCACTCACTGTCCACTCTATTAGACACTCCTACCTAGTCGGTCCACCTTGTAGATGTAAAGTCAGACACGATCGCTCATCTATTGCTGCTGTTTGAGTCGGTCATCTTCTAGACCTTCATCAGTGGTCACAGGACGCTGCCCACGGCTGTTGGCTGGATATATTTGGTTGGTGGACTATTCTCAGTCCAGCAGTGCTGCTGTGTCTTATCCACTCATACCAGCACAACACACACTAACACACCACCACCATGTCAGTGTCACTGCAGTGCTGAGAATGATCCACCACCTAAATAATACCTGCTCTGTGGTGGTCTTGTGGGGGTCCTGACCATTGAAGAACAGGGTGAAAGCAGGTTAAAAAAGTATGTAGAGAAACAGATGGACTACTGTCAGTAATTGTAGAACTACAAAGTGCTTCTATATGGTAAGTGGAGCTGAAACAAGGAGGTGGTTTTAATGTTATGGCTGACACCATGTATACATACACCACATCATGAGCTTGTTGGACATCACCCTCTCCCTACTGACAATATAAGAGCCGTCCGTCAGTATAAGTGTGTCCGTCAACAGCATTTAAGAGGTAATTAACTCATGTAAATTGGGAAGGCTTGCAATTGATTCTAGTTATACTGTAGATCTCCAAAGATGCCCAATGAGGCTTTGATTAGGGTGAAGGTTATTTAAATTCTTTCACACAAATCTCAACCTTGTCCTCAACAAACCCTGACATGCTGGAACTGTTTTATAATCTGTTGCCATCGCCTGTAAATATATATGAGATTTAAATCACTGAGTTTATTAATAGTGTCGCAATAGGCGTGTCTCAAACAGTGAACACAACAATAAAAAGGTGTGTTCACATACTTTTGGCCATTAAGATTACTAATGGGTGTGTGATAGCTCAGAATCTCTTGCTGCTTAACAGTATAGTAAGTGTTTACACCAGCAGTACAATAGTATATTGTATTTTATCCTTCTGTTTATTATTAAATATGTGGTTTGGAATGTAAATCGGATGTACGGAGCAGGTTTGTGTGACAGTGTTGATCCGAGGTGGTATTATCATTCATTATGAGTGAATTAACTTGTAAGACGTTTATCTCACCAGCGGCCAACACAAACAACTGTGTGATTGTACTTACACACTAACACTACTGTGGAGTGTTCGAACTCGTGAGTCGGTCTACCACACAAGTCTGTGACTTTAATCTTAAAGCTACTACCAGCCTGCCTGGGTGCCCAAAAGGCACATTTTGCAATATTAAATGAAGTAGGGTCAGATGAGATCTGTCCTCAATTGCTGCTGCAACCTCTGCTATGAGCAGACTTTCCATTTCTGGCTCTCTAACTGTGGGAATCCAGCGCTTGCTGGTGTAAAAGAAGCAGCCAGTGAGTGCACACGTGTGGTGGGGAATATTGCTGGTCTGTTGCTCCCCTTGGCCAGCAAGGGTGCAAACTGGGTGGAAAAAAGGGGGAAAACGAAATGCTTTACAAGCGCATGATGGAACCATAAATTGAAATTGCATCAAATCGTGACGCGTCTAAAGATTTCCACCCCTACAATGTAGGCGTTCATGTATCACTACTACCTACTCACTACTATTTTATTTATTTTTTAGGATTTTAACATCATGTTTTACTAGGGATGTAACGATGCACCGCAATACAGTTAATAACCGATTCAAAAATTCCACGATTCAAATCGATTCGACATGTAAAATGAATCTATATTCACTTTAAACAGCAGAGGGCGCTGGCGCTATACACCTCGCCTGGTTGACGTCACTGGCGCTATGCGCCTGGTTGCCAAATTCAGGGTTTTTCAGCCTAATTGGGCTTAATTCAAAATCGTTTTGCATAGTTTGTACCTACCTCAGAAATAAAAGGGCATTCATTATTTAGATAAATAAAAGATGAGCACAAATACAGCATTTTACTTAATTTTTTTAAAAGAAATAATAAAAGGAAACTTTGTCATAATTTGTCTTCAATTTCAGTTTTAAAAAATCAGGAAAAAATCGTATCGTGAATCGCATCGTGGGTAGAGTGTATCGTTACACCCCTGTGTTTTACACACTTTGGTTACATTCATGACAGGACATGTCGTTACTGGTAACTAAGTTTTTAAGGTCAAACACAGTCATGGACAATTTTGTATCTCCAATTCACGTCACTTGCACGTCTTTGGACTGTGGGAGGAAACCGGAGCACCCGGAGGAAACCCACACAGACACAGGAAGAACATGCCAACTCCACACAGAAAGGACGTGGACCGTTCCACGTGGAAATTAAACCCAGGACCTTCTCACTGTGAGGCGACAGAGCTACCCACTAAGCCACCGTGCTGCCCACTACCTGTTAAATAGCTTGCATACGTGTTTAGATCTGTCTGATCAAAAATATGTAATAAGAAGCCACCCCTTCCAATTTATAACCACCAACTCACGTTTTTTCTCCAGCTCTTCGTCGTCCAGTAGCAGACTGACCACCTCTTTAGGCTTTAGGGTGTCTGGTTTGAAATTTCCACCTGAGATCACCATCCTCTGAATCTGAGACACAAAAGAGCCGAGCGTAAATAGACAAAGACAAACAGGAGATGCTTTCTCATAAAACTGTTTATGCTTTAGACCATCACTGTTTTATCACTGATTTTTCATGGTCAGGTTCATGGTGGGTCTGATTCATTGGGCAAAAGGCAGGAAACACCTCAGACAGAGCGACAGTCCATCACAGGACACACATTCACACTCACACATTCACACTTAGGGCTTATTTTAGTAGCTCCAATTGGTTTTTGGACTTGTGGGAGGAAACTGGAGCACCCGGAGGAAACCAACGCAGACACAGGGAGAACATACAGACTGGATCCTGGCCGCACAGCCGAGGAATCGAACCCAACCCCTTCGTGCTGTTTTTTTAACGTCATGTTTTACACTTTGGTTACATTCATGACAGAAACTGTAGTTACTCATTACACAAGATTCATCAGCTCACAATCATGGATAATTTAGTGTCTCCAATTCACCTCACTTTCATGTCTTTGGACTGTGGGAGGACACCGGAGCACTCGGAAGAAACCCACACAGACACGGGGTATGACATGCAAACTCCACACAGAAAGGACCCGGACCGCCCCACCTGGGGATCGAACCCAGGACCTTCTTGCTGTGAGGCGACAGTGCTACCCACTGTGCCACAGTGCCACCCTGCTTTAAACCAGCATAAGATAAACCCTGCCTAGTCGATTATGCATAATATTGCATTAATATTGCACCCAGGTCCTGGAGGAACGTTGTTTTGTTTCAGTATGTACTTGTATACAGCTAAAATGACAATAAAGCCTTTTTTGAACTATACCTCACTCTTCTCCTTGGCCCTCTGTAGGATGCGCTCCTCTATACTGCCCTTACAAATGAGGCGGTACACAGTGACCTGCTTCGTCTGACCCAGTCTGTGAGCTCGGTCCATGGCCTGCTGGTCCACCGTGGGGTTCCAGTCACTGTCATAGAAAATCACCTGCACACACATAAACAAACAGCACGGATATAAAACCACATCCTCCGACGAATCTCCCTAATGTCACTACGTCACTATTTACTGTTATTACATTTCTTAAACGTGCACTGAACCAGGAACATGGAATGGACAGTTTGTCATTTTGATGGCTTAAGTGACACAGTTCCCTTCCTAAATAAAGGCGTCAGAAGACTTAAGCAAAACAGGCTTTAAACCGTCTGTGTGTGCCAAAACTGTCGGCACCCTTAAAAATCCCTTATGTAAGATCTAAGCTTTTGCGCCGGCTGTGCCGTTGTTTCCTATGGAATGTGGCGGTGCTGCACTTGGACGCGTTGGACTCGCGATTTTTGTGCTTGCCACGGCGCTCTAAGTTCAGCTGATTGAACTTTGACCCAGTTTGCCGCTGACCTTTCCAAAGCTCCTCCTATGAGACGAACTGTTTGATATGACGCAGTTAAAGTACCTACAACGATTACCGTGAACCAAGCTTAACGTGACTTATTGTACTAAAACGACGAGAAAGGAATTTCATTAGTGGAGAGAACTTATGCGAAGTAATAATGAAGAGAAGTTTAGTGTTTCTGAGTCGTTCTTTTAGTACATTAAACCACGTTAAGCTCGAGCTGTAACAGGTTTAAAAGTGAAACGGCGAGGAAAATCCAGATAAACACAGAGATGTGTGCAGATTCACAAATGCAGATTCGTCTCATATTGGCACTTTGATAGTCGTTTTACTGCACCGCTCAAGCCAAGCGCTGAGCAAAGCGGCAAACATGCGCCGACATAGGCAGAAGCTATGCACAGACATGGCAAAGAGAAACTGATCTTTACTGTTTCACAAAACCTTGAAGTTAGAAAGGAGAAAAAAATACGGCATGGCGACTAGTGAGCTGTGAAATGTGGAGACTAGGTTTGCATTTAAAATAGCAAATGCAATCCTCATCCTGGAATCGCTTGTCGTGGCTTCGATATGTTTAAATAACCCTTAAATGAACAAACTGAAGATTCATGAACCCATCATACAAAACTGAATGTGTGTAAATTGTCAATACTATCAGTTTGTCACTGATTACATGCACAGAAAAGCAGAAGCAAGGGCTTCCTTCATGCAAGTGCTTCCTTCATGCTTTGTAGTCTATAAGCCAGTGGTAGTGTAAACCATGCCCCAATGTTCCAGCAGATGTTTACAGGAGACCTTTGTGCAAATTATCCACTCCAACATGCTAGCCCACCGCTGCAGAGACCAGGGCTCGGGTCTCAGTGGTGCCATTAACAAACATGACTGGAAGTGTCTGCCTGGTTGAGGCACAGAGGAATCCAGAGAGCACAGCATGTTTCTCTGTACGTGTCGAGGCTCTTTTTAGGACTCGGCATGTGGCTACACATGGCGCGAAAGCCATTACCACCATAGGGGGTTTACTGGTCAACTGTAAGGGCGCAAACTGCAGCTTTGTTCAGCGTTCGGCTTGAGTGGTGGGGTTAAACGTCATCAAAGTGTGAACATGAGACGAATCTGCATTTGTGTGGAATAAGCGTCACATCCAGGGTTACAGCTCCACATGTATCTGTGTTCATCTGGATTTTCTTCACTGTTTTACTTTTAAACTTGTGTTACAGCTCGAGCTTCTGAGAAATTGTAAGAATCAGAATCAGCTGCTCCCAGAGTCTAAAACGCTTCTGGTTAAAAAATAAAGCTTAACGTGGTTTAATGTAGTAAAAGAAGGAGACAGGAGCACTAAACTTCTCTTCATTATTACTGCTCATCAGTTCTCTCCACTAATTAAATTCCTAGACTGATGTTTTAGTACAATAAGTCACATTAAGCTTTGTTCGTACGGCCTACGGCTTTTACTGCATCATATTCAGTTCGTCTCATTGGAGGAGCTTTGAAAAGGTCAGCAAACAGCAAACTTGGTCAAAGTTTAATCAGGTGAACTATGAGCGCCACACTCCATAGGAATCAATGTGAATGTGCCCCAAGTGTGATTGTAAACTAGAAACGTCTAGGAGCAACAACACCTCAGCTAAGAGGCAAGAGATTATACAGGCTCTCGAACTGGAACTAACAAGTGAAGAAGCACTATAATGGTTAAGCTAGTGATAACTTATTAGGTAAGGTACTGGACTAGTTATCAAACGCCCCTGGTTCCAGTCAGTTTTCCTAATTTTAAATGTTTTAGAGTCCGTTTTTAGAGGCACTTTTACCCCCAGTTAAACCTTGTCAACTGTCAGCAATACATAGAACCGTAATTAGTGAGAGCGAGCAGGGCTGCTTTGTAATCTCACCGTGTCTGCAGCAGTCAGATTGATCCCCAGGCCTCCCGCTCTTGTACTGAGAAGGAAAACAAAAATGTCCGTCCTGCAAACGAAGGAGAGAGAGAGAGAGAGAGAGAGAGAGTGAGCAAGAGCGAACCGAAACGAGGCAGCGCAAATCCGCCTGGATTTACAACAAGGTACTTTTTTTTTTTTTAAATATACCACACACTCTCCAGCTAAATGAAAAGCAGACCCCACAGAGTCCACCACAGACGAGATAATGCGAACCAGAGCCTAGCAGGAAGGCCGAGGGGATGAAAAGGGATTCGAATATGAAAGAAAGGAGGAGAGAAAAAAACACAATTCTTCTCTGGAGCATCGAGCAGGATCGAGTTCTAGACAAGCTTTGAGTCTAAGAACAGACAAACTCAATCCCAACATGCATGTCAATCCCAGTCTAGACTTTATGACAGCTTTATGATACCGCCACCAACCCACAAAAATCACTGACTGGCAGCTTACCGGCTCTGGAAGTCGGCCACCATGTCGCGTCGCTCCGAGATCTTAGAGGAGCCGTCCAGTCTCATGTACGTGTGCTTGCGGTACACCATGTATTCCTAAAGATGAGTGAAAGTGGGGTAAAAGAGGGGTCAGTGGGGTAAAGTTGATTTAGGATGCACACAAGTCACAAATATGCTTTTTAAAAGACTTAAAAATCATTTATTATGGAACTGACACTATAGGGGGTGATTGGGTGGCGCAGTGGTCTACAAAGCTGGCTTCCCAATACAGAAACCAGTCATTCGAATGCACCTTCAAACACACCTACCGCCTGGTTCATGGACTGGCATGAGCAGTGGAGGAGTACAGAAATTATAGCAAGGTTCTTGGTATGTGTTGGAATCCCATGTTGGCTGGTGAAATCCAGACCAGTGGCTGCACGTGTTGTAGGAGTCTTGGCGGGTATCATGTATGCCACAGGGTTTATGGGTGCATAAAATTTTTTATCAAATATCGTGTGTATGTTTGGCTATTTGGGGTAGTGCTACCTCAGTGGTTAAGGTACTGGACTACATTTACTCTTTCTGCATTTAGCAGACACTTTTATCCAAATCGACTTACAGAATATAGTCTAAACAATTGAGGGTTGAGGGCCTTGCTCAAGGGCCCAACAGCGGCAACCTGGAATTGGTGGGGTTTGAACCAGCAACCTTCTGATTATTAGTCCAGTACCTTAACCACTAGGCTACAACTGCACTTATAATTACATTTTTAACGTCAGCTGTAGCCTAGTGGTTAAGGTACTGGACTAATAATCAGAGGGTAGCTGGTTCAAGCCTAATTAATGCAGAGTTGCCACTGTTAAGGCCATAAATGTACGAGCAAGTAAAGGAATACAAAGAGCACAGCGTGGTCCTCCTTACATCCACCACTTGACAGCTTCACACATATTGAAGACAATGAGTGCTAGCCTGCTGCGATCAGCAAAGATGTTGTGCAAGATACAGGGGCTGCCAAGGTGCATAAAGGACTTGGATATATCCAAATGGAAGGCCTTATTTGTCATATATACATCTACATGTGTACAGTACGTTGAACTACTATTTATGCACGTCCCAGTCTGTTTTTTTTATTTTTTGAAAGCTGGGGTCAGAACGCAGAAGCTCTACACCCACTGGGATACCACAGTCTCATGAACCTGCGCTTAGTTTGATGTTGCAGATGTGCGCAAACATTAACAGTTTGAAAAAATATATATAGAGCGTCAATTTTCTCAGTGATTCGGTAAAATAAACGCTGTGGCTGTCAGGAACAACCTTGGCAACCTATAGCAACGTATGTCCTATTACCACCACACTCCCAATCCCCAGCTGAAATCAAACAAGTCAAAACATATCTGTAACCGCTAATCAGCGCAGACCTTCCACCCTGACGCACCACCCAGAGTGAAACCTCCACTCAGTCGCTCCTCTGGCCTTCACTCCAAAAAAACATCAGAGCTGGATTATGAGAAAATGTTTTGTTGACATTTCAGTCCATCGATTCAGTCTCTGGTTCTGACCACGACACTGAAACTAAAACCCAAAACCCTGTAAAAAAGGTGTTGATGGGTCCAAACGTACGATGTCTAGCATGATTTAACCCGCTGGCACAAAACGAATCTGGATTCAGTCTGAGTGGGATTACAGCTAATGAACAAATCAAAAATATTTAAGATCCACAAGTTTCAGATGGAATTTAGGACTCCCTGTGGACAACATGAGTAATAACCGAACGTAAATTACATTGCATTGCCAAAAGTGTGTATAAAACCCATATGTCAAGTGGATTTAGCTATTTCCTTCAGACATATTGCTAACAAGTCAATAAAATGAAGCAGACGGGTGTGAAATGTTCAGAAATGAACAATAAAAGTAAAAGGTGCTGTCCTGAAGACATCATGGACTAAAAAAGCTTGGGAATCCAGTGGAAAGCCCTCCCAAAGAGTGAGAATCTGGTGGACAGCCGTTCCAAAGAGTGGGAATCTGGTGGACAGCCTTTCCAAAGAGTGGGAATCTGGTGGACAGCCTTTTCAAAGAGTGAGAATCTGGTGGACAGCCTTTCCAAAGAGTGGGAATCTGGTGGACAGCCTTTTCAAAGAGTGGGAATCCAGAGGAAAGCCTTCTCAATGAGAGGGAATCTAGTGGAAAGCCCTTTTAAAGAGCAGGAATACAGTGGAAAGCCTTTACAAACAGCCTTGCTAAAGAGTGGGAATCCAGTGAAGAGCCTTCCTAAAGACTGGAAATCCAGTGGACAGCCTTCCCAAAGAGTGGGAATCCAGTAAAAAGACCACGCAAAGACTGGGAACCCAGTGGAAAGCCTTCCTAAAGAGTGGAAATCCAGTAAAGAGCCTTTCCAAAGAGTGGGAATCCATTGGAAAGCCTTCCCAAAGAGTGGGAATCCGATAAAAAAGCCTTCTCAAAGAGTGGGAATCCAGTGGAAAGCTTTCACAAAGAGTGATAAACCAGTGGAAAGCCTTTCCAAAGACTGGGAACCCAGTGGAAAGCCTTCACAAAGAGTGGGAACGCAGTGAAAAGCCTTCGCAAAGAGTGGGAATCCAGTGAAAAGCCTTCTCAAATAGTGAGAATCCAGTGGAAAGCCTTTTCAAAGAGTGCAGAATCGTGCATTTGGGAGCACATGTGAAAGTAAAGGTCGGGTGTCAGAGCACTTTTGTTCATGTCAAGTACACACGTCCCAAAAAGGCCCTAAACCCAAAATCAGTTGTTCGTCATCACACAGTCGGGCGATGGTCACATCAACTCAACTACCACTGATGTCAAGAAAAATTAGGCGGTGTCGGAGCGAAAAAACAAAAACAAGAGCTCTGAAGCTAATGGCAAAGATTACGATCAGAGTCTGTTCCCCAGAGCCCGTACCAGGACCTCAAATTGACTACAGCTGGCTCATAAAGCCAGGCCAAGTCAACCGAGAGCTGGAAAAATCGGTGGGGGCATGACTTCATCCCCCGATACACACTGCAGGCTCGTCCATTACTCTGAGCCCTAAAGAGTCTCCACGCCCACGCCCTCATCGCCGGCCCTGCACTGGATTTTATCACCGAAGTGTTCTGCGATAACCCAGTGATTACGGTATAATCGCTAAACGCGCTGATCAGATGCAAAACAAAAAAGCTGAAACATTCCCATGCCAGGGCTGATAGACAATCAAAGTGGTAGAATGCCGTCCTGCTTTTCCCATGATTAACATTTCCCATGGAGCGAGCGCACAACAAACGGAGGAAGCGAAATATGTGTAACCACCTGGGAAGTTCCTTTCAGCCTTCAAACGATTCCAGCAGAAAAACACTTGTACTAAACAAATCATCCGGAATTCCCATGGACTACAGAGAGGCGCTTACAAACTACAAATGCTGCCGTACAGAAAGATGCATGAACAATAGGCCGCCGTTATCAGCGGAACGTGAACTGAAGGGGTTTAAGAATGCTTCACAACTAAACAGAAAGCAAAACAATCAGTGTCTCGTTTCCATTTTGAAGATTCTGTCTCTTTCAACTTTTGATAGAGTTTAGATCCAATTTTCTTTCCCCGATTAGCAGCAATAAACCAATAAAATCAGGTTTTTGTTATACTGAAAAATGTTGTGCGCTGGCAGAGCTGTGAAAAAAATGCCAATTCTATTACAATTTAGCCCAACTTATACCTCACTGCGGGTATAATTAAAGCCCTACCTAATTCACGGCTATGAAAATCGTATCATGTAATATGCTATGTACTGTGAAATTCAAACTAAAGGTTTATGTTTAGCGATTTAACAGTGTTAAAAAAAGGGCCTCACATTTACTGGTTAATTTGCACCATGAGGCATCTCAGCAATACTACGGCAATTCAGTTAGCAATCGCTGAGTCAAAACGTCCAAGATTTTGAAGTATAAAGCAGCTAAAAACACGATTGGGGCAACTCTTTTTTTTTTTTTTTTACTCATAATCCATCTCTTCATCCATCTCCAGATGAAACTGACAGAATAAATGTTTCCACCATGGTTCAAAACCTCCTATTGAAAACTGTAGAGTTCTGGAGGGGAGTTTACATTTTGATTGTCAACCACACTACAGAACCTAACCTAGATAGATGGATGGATAGATGTAGAGACAGAGATAGATAGACAAATAAATACATGGATAGACAGACAGATAGATAGACAGACAGATAGATGAATAGACAAACGGACAGGCAGACAGACAGATGGATAGATAGATAGATAGATAGGTAGACAGACATATAGATAGACAGACAGATAGATAGATGGATAGATGGGTAGACAGACATACAGATGAATAGACAGACAGACAGACAGATGGATAGATAGATAGGTGTAGAGACAGATAGATAAATAAATAGATAAATGGATAGACAGACAGATAGATAGAGATAGATAGACAGATAGAGATAGATAGACAGACAGATAGACAGACGGACAGATGGATAGATAGATAGATAGACAGACAGACAGATAGATAAATGAATAGACAGACAGACAGACAGACAGACGGACAGATAGATAGATAGATAGATAGATAGATAGATAGATAGATAGATAGATAGATAGATAGATAGATAGATAGACAGACAAATGAATAGACAGACAGATAGACAGACAGACGGATAGATAGATAGATGTAGAGACAGAGATAGATAGATAAATAAATAGATAAATGGATAGACAGACAGATAGATAGACAGACAGACAGACAGATAAATGAATAGACAGACAGACAGACAGACAGATAGACGGATAGATAGATGGATAGATAGATAGATAGATAGATACAGACAGAGACAGACAGATAAATAGATAGACAGATAGATAGACAGATATAGACAGACAGATGGATAGACAGACGGATAGATAGACAGATAGACAGATAGCTAGACAAACAGATATAGACAAACAGATATAGACAAACAGACAGACAAATATAGTCAGACAGATGGATAGACAGACGGATAGATAGACAGATGGATAGACAGACAGATATAGACAGACGGATAAACAGACAGGCAGGCAGGCAGACAGACAGACAGACAGATATGCACCATGTCACGGAATGCTGGGTTACAGAAGATCTGACGCTGTTTATAACATGGAACAGTTGTATTTGACGTTACTCTTTCCAGGTCTAGTTACAGATTGTGGAATTACTCACCTCCAGCAGGTCGATCATGCGGGTCATTTGGGAGTAAATGAGGACGCGATGGCCCTGAGTCTTGAGCCGAGTCAGCAGCAGATCCAGAGTGTGAAGTTTTCCACTCTCCGTGATCAAACTCTCTTTGTCTGAAACACAACGGTGGAGGACAGGAGCAAAATAAAACTTCACGTTGAATGTTTCGTCAAGGACATTTGTACAAATCACAAGTCACAAACAAAAAGGGTAAAACAGAAAAATAAAAGCAGTAGACAAAAAAAATCTAATTATTTATTTATTTAATTTATTTAGATTTTAACGGCATGAGGACTTTAACACATTTGTATCATTTTATGACAAGGTATTATGTTTCTGTCTGCTTATTTACTCATTTTTCTATTTTGTTTATGCATTTTCTCCCAATTTAGCCTAGTCAATTTGTCTTCCGCTGCTTTGGGATCCCTGATTGCAGTCGAGGTGGGTATATTGCTGCTTACTCTGTTTACTTGTTGTTTTTCCTTTGTGTATTTGGGGCATTCTATAAGTATGTGTCTTATCATTACAAGTATAAAATAACACAGTAACAAATAAAAGACACAAAAACATCTGCAGCCCGCAACAGAGATGAGGGAAAGAGAAGGGATAGCGCAGAAATGAAGACTGGTTGTCACAATATGAACAGAAACAGATGAACCCATATCACAAGCCTGGAATGGCCAGCGTTGGTCCAAACGTAGGGTCAGCTCTGGAAAAGGGCCGCCAAGCCACATCTGAGGCAGCTCACTACCTGGAAACAACACCGGCTGGCAAGTATGCTGGCATCATACACCAGCAAAAAAACTGGACTAGACCGAGCCTGGCATCACAGATTTAAGAGGAATCTAATGTAAGAAAGAAACCGCGATAATTAGAAACGCTTCCACCTGGAGCAAATTAGCTCAACAAGACGCAAGTAACTGACAGTTTAGAGGAACTGACAAGCCAATTGTCTGGCCTCCATGCCCCTTCTGCCAGCCATGTTTGGCAGCGCAGAAGGACGTGATTCTGTAACCAAGCCTTGTTACTGATACAATTACGAAAAAACATAATTTAATATAATCCTCACTGTCTCTCAGTCTTTTAGAGTCTCTCACTGTCTTCAAAAAACGATTTAAGACCATCATCTCTTTACTAAACACTTAGGCTGAGCAATAACATTCTACAGATTTGTCTCCTTGGACTGTTGTTTACTTAAACTAGAGTAGTGAAATGTTTACTGTGGAAGTGCCAAGTGTTGTAACTGTGCGAATCTCAGAAACGTTAGTCTGGACTGTGAATCATGATTAATGAACGCACTGCTACATTCTTAAAAAGCCCCAACCAGTGCGTAATTTTCAAAAAGATGCTTTCGGGTTGAATTATATACTTTAAAAAGGGCAAGAAATCATTCTAACACTAACCGGCCCATGCCCGACTCACTGGACGTCCCCACCCAAAGGTCAACTGAAAAAGGGCCATAAATACTGACAGAGCACAGACCGGCCAAAACGGGCCCCAACCAGGAGAGACGGGGAAGTTCCCAGTAACAGCTGGTTCCTGGCCGATCCCACTCATCCTCACGTCCAGCAGGAATGTAGTGGTATGCTAATGTGCCCTCATAACCAGGGCCGGTTGAAAAGGTCAGTCTCTCGACGTGTTAAAAAGAGACTAATAGACACCAGAGTGACCACTTAGGCCGAGACTGCGCTTACCCAGGAGACCCACGATCGAATCTTCTGCCCAGATGGTATCAGTTCTTATCAACTTTATGTTGATTTAAGATCAAAGCCAGTGGTGGTTCAGAGTTAAAAACCAAATGAAAAAGCTGAAGGGCCACTGCATGTAAAAAATAAATACAATAATAAACCTCGTCTGAAGTATCTCACCAATTTGGGATTTTATAGTTTATATTCACTAGTTTTATGTGAAATTGTTCGATTTGAATTAAAACACAATTAGAATCTATGACTGCATTTACGTTTTTAGCATTTAGCGGACTCTTTTTATCCAAAGCGATTGTCTAAGCAATTGAGGCTTAAGAGCCTTGCTTAAGGGCTCAACAGTAAAAACCTGGCACTGGTAGGGCTTAAACCAGCGACCTTCTGATTACTAGTCCAGTACCTTAACCACTAGGCTACATCTGTCTAGAAAACAACAATCTATTGCAGTTGGAGTTACAAATGATGATGCTCATTAATTATTTTATTTACTGTAGGCTTTACTGCACAACATGGCTAAGAAGTAAAAATGGGCTTAAATACCCCACAATGCCCAAAGTGCACCCCAAATTTGAGTACATATGTGCATTGGACTGAGGTGAAGGATGACACAGCGATGTTAATCGGTTATATTTAAGGCCCTACCTAATTCACAGCCGTAAAAAATTGCGTCATGGACCGTGAAATGAACCTTTTGCTGTTTACAATTAGCTGTGAAATTCAAACTTCAAGGTTTGTGTTTAGCGATTTATAATTTTTCATTCGCATAGCGTCCTAACAATCATACGGCATCATAATTAAGTTAGTGTAAGAGACTTTTCTGTGGTGTCGTGTGCTGCCCATGTTTGATGGGGGTGTTTACGTATTAAGTGCATTTTGTCCCTTTGAGGATTCCATAATCAATTTAAAAGTGTGTTTCTCTACACACGTGATCATCTCTGTGCTTCACCTCAAAAGAACAAACCAGTAAAGTATTTTGCTCCTGATAGTTTGTCTATGTACAGATTATTTCTTTCTTTCTAAACTCAGCAAACTCTAAACACGCTCGGTTACACTAACAATCGGTTAGACAAAATGTCCAAGATGTGAAAATGTAAACACGACTCGGGTAACTAAGTTTTAGAAAAATTGGAAAACCAAATATGTGGACACAGAGGGGTGAAAACACAGACATCATTCACTTTATGTGTTTTATTAACTGACTGCCATAAAATGAAGCAAAATCTGTGATTTTTAAAAAATGAGGTCCATGAAATTAAGCAAATTCTCCCGTGAATTAAGTAGGGCCCTAATTATAATATACAGTTGAATGCATATTAGCAGCTGAGATAAATCTACCAGCTCACAAACATAACTCTAAGTTAACCAGAATATTGTTATACACAAGTTAGATGGTTCTTAAGCACTGGATTTTCAAAAAACATACTTCCTACATAAATATAAATGGATTTATTAGCATCTGGCAACCAGGCCTAAATCTGGTAGCTTCTCAGGTTTGGATTGTCTCTTGTCCCTATAACAGGACTGTGTTTATGCCACAGCTACAGTCAGTTTATTCCAGGAAACCCCCCGTCCCATCTTTTTTTGTTTGATATACCTGTATCTACAGTAGAATTGTGTGTATGTATATTTATAACTGAGTGTTTATTGTCAATAATGTGTAAAAACCTGTGGTTCTAGTTGTAGGTGGTTCTTGTGTTCTGGCCTCCAGCTATGTGACTTTAAGAAGTAGCCTGACAACCGCAACCATCCAAAACCTCTAACCACTGAGGTCAAAAGTTTACATACACTTTCATGGAGGCTTTTTTCCAGCAAGCAGAGCCTCCAAGACAATGATAACGTTTGAACTACATCTGATCCATCCAGACCAATTTTAGTTTTATCTTAAAATGACATTTGGGTTTTTTCATTCACACTTTGACAGGAGACCAATGTAATAGGTACACCAAAACCTAAAAGCATCTGTTAAATGTCATTAAAGTGAATGCACAAAGCAGTATCTAAATTCTAAACACAAAGATGCTTCTTAAGAACCGTAGTTTGCCCTGGGTGGTGCAGCTTTGTTACTCGTGTTGGAACCTGTGAGTTTGAATCCTAGCAGAGCCGGGTGTCCACACAAACATAAACAGCCGTGTTGGAGGGAGGAAAGGTCAGACGGGGTCTTTTCCCAAATGCCACTGTGATATGCGATCTCTGGGACAGGTCTGACCACCTGCCTGGAGCTTATTGGGGCTCTCTGTATGTGATATCTACATTTACATTTTCGGCATTTAGCGGACGCTTATATCCAAAGCGACTTACAGTTGTGACATTATACAATCTAAGGGCCCAACAGTGGCAACCTGGCAGTGATGGGGCTTGAACCGGCAACCTTCTGATTACTGGTCCAGTACCTTAACCACTAGGCTACAACTGCCCTTATGGCTCTGTGTGTGAACCCAAAACCACCAGGTGGTAAGAAGTGGTCGCAGAGGATTCACAATCAGGAATTGGACATCAAAAGGAGGAAAAAGTCAAGAATATAAATAAATTGTGTTTTTTTTTTCCTGACAGGTTATATGACAGGACAAACATGGTGTTTCACTGATCCTGACCAAACGCGGGTAATTAGACACTTGGTGAGTCAATACGAGTTGTAATATCAGATTTATACAGAGCCGTTTCAGAGACATCACATCAACGTGAAAACTCAATCAGTCTTCAGTTCTGCTCGCTTTAATGTCGCAGGAGTGGTTTGAAGATGAGAAAAGAATCAAGTCACACACTCATCCATCAAAGCGTGTTAATTTAATGGACCTGGCGTCAGGGGTTTAGGAGAGGCGCAGACCCCAGATCTGGCTTTATTAGGAACAGTACATGGAGAGGGGGGGTGTCGTGGGACACCAAGGCTCTACGGCTTCACGCTTTAATCAAGCATCAAACCCAGAACCACAGTCCAAAACTGAGTCTAAAAAAGAGCCATTGTAGGGACTGCTGCCTCATCGGTCTTCAAGTACTTTATAGAATCGACAATAAGACCATAACCCTATGACCCTATGTCAAATTCAACAATCTAGTACCTTTCAATTGCTTCACAAGAATCAATAGTTCATCTCTTTGTGAGGTGTGTAAGTATGGTAGAGACCATCCAGCAAACAAGTCAAAGAGCAAAATCAGGGAACTGATCTGAAAGAACCTGAGAAATCTGAAGAAAAAAGCAGCAAATATACAAATACAGCAACAAATATCTATCACAGATCATAAAGAAACAAAGAACATATAAAAGATAATAACCAAACAGCCTAGGTCAAGTCACTCTGTACACACAGTCAATAAAGCAGAAAGGAATGAGATACTATGGTTACTAAAACACAGAATGAAGAAAAACTGAAGTCGTTTCCTGATTTTAATGATATTAAACGTGGCAAACGGGTGCTTGAAAGGCGTGGCAGTAAAATTCATAAGCTCTGTGACCTGGGGCTTGGATTTCAGCCTTGCTTTCATGATAGTCTATGTCTGAGGCAGGGGGGAATGGTTGAAATTGTCAGTGCGCTCTCTGTGCCGGTCCCAAGCCCAGATAAAAAAAAAGGGGTTGTGTCAGTCAGGAAAAGCATCCGGCAGAAAACTGTGCCAAACCTGGTATGCATTTACATTTTACATTTATATTTTCGGGATTTATTAGACGTTTTTATCCAAAGCGACTTACAGTACTGTGACAGTCTACTGTCTAAGCAATTGAGGGTTAAGGGCCTTGCTCAAGGGCCCAACAGTGGCAACCCGGCATTGGTGAGGCTTGAACCGGCGACCTTTCAATTACTAGTCCAGTACTTTACCCGCTAGGCTACAACTGCCCTATGCAAACCAGAAAGATCCGCTGTTACGACCACTATGTATAGAATCAGCCAAAAAAGCCAAACATGCATGGCAAACATTACAAACCTGGCAGAGGTTGTACAATTTCATACAGGGGACACGACCAAACTTACTTCACCTTTTAAGATTCATTATACAAGACTACTAGCCGGCAAAGATAGCTTAGCCTACTACCAAACACTATGTTTACATTTTATCCAAAGCAACTTACAATTGTGATGAATACAATCTAAGCAATTGAGGGTTAAGGGCCTTGCTCAAGGGCCCAACAGTGGCAACTTGGTGGATATGGGTCTGAAACCAGTGTAGTCTATAGACTATTTTATCGATTAGTCGATTAATCTAAACGATTAATTTTCCTCCAAAAAATGTAATTTAGAATCTCATTTAAGCTTCTTTTATTTTAACAGCAAACTGTACGGCATAATAATATGGCACAAAACTAAATGTAAACAGGGTTTATGCTCCATATTATCAAATTCTCCAGTGCTCCATATTAAACAGAGTGCAGCACGTGTTTATGGTGTTCCGTACACAAAGAAAAGTGCTTCAACTTATAGCAGAAATACAATAGTTAGATGTAGCCGCGTCTCATTAAGTCCGACGTACCGTAACGACAGAATGAGCCCAGATTCTAACCTACACATTCACTCAACACTTACTTCACATTCTAAGCCATGTAAATAAAGTGGTAAGAGTTTTGCCGTGTCTCATGCGTCCTAACTGAACTCTCTAAGGAATACGGTATTCCAAGATCTCGTGATTAAGAAGCGTAATGAAACAATATAGACGTGCAACACGGCGCTAGTGCTGCTGTGGTACCATCAAAGCTTTACACAGTGAACCACCTTTTTGTTTTGTGCTAGTTTGAAGTATCACCAAACTTTTAATGATTTGGGTCATGGGAAACTTTTAGCTTTTCTTTGGAAGCTCTACAATCGGCCTCCGACTGCTGCAGACGGCATTTTTTAAGACTGCACTTAATGCCGCCAACCAGTGACCGGACCAGATACAAGTTAGGTCATGCACGCAGCAAGTAGTGCTGAGGGAATCATGTGAACGCTTATATGAATGGACATTTGTAAACATAGTTTTAAAAATGATGCATTGCGGCAGCCCTAAACCAGTGACCTTCTGATTACTAGTCCAGTAATTTCTTCACTGAGCTACCACTGACCTAAGACTAAGAGATATTTGTGAATACTTAATACTAATGAATTTTAAACATTACATTTTTGGGAAAAATTTAAAACAACTATTTTTTTTTTTTTTGTCTAATTAAAAAAAAAGAAAATTTAAACTGATACAAATCAAGGCTGGGAGGCAAGACCTTTAGTTAAGGCAGAACAAATAAGAATTTATAGTTAAAAGACGTTTATAAATCTGACAAAAATCAACATGTTAAACAAAAGAATTGGAAAACTGTACGTACGCTTGTAAATAAGTCGAAGGTACCATACTTCGTCGTCCCGAAGACACCTGCTGGTGCTCTTCCCTTCCCCCTCCACCAAACAACCCTTCCAAAGTCCTCCCAAGTAATCCGATCCCTCCTGGCCAGTGCTGGGGTCTAACCCTGCGCTGACCTCATTTAAAAACGCATCCACGGAGCCCTACAGCCTGGCCAATTAACCCCACTGGGTGCCACTTAACTGGTCCGGTGCCGCTCGCTAATTTCATCAAAGCTCATCTCGGTTTTCTGATGAGTGGATGGCGAGGAGGGCGACACGGCCACCGCTGACCGCCATGATGTCATCTTACTTATCTCAGAAGAGACAGCGGAGCAATTGAAGCGGTCACAACCCGAGCCAGAAACGAACTGAAGTCATAAAAGTTTTGGCCTAGACTGGGTGGGGTGGGGTGGGGCGGGAGGGCGATTCTAAATCATCACATGTAATAACTATAAACTCAGTGGTGGCAGTCTTGTGCTAAACTTCTGGCTCTGAATCCAGAGGTGAAACGTTAAGAACAAGGACCTGGGGTCATGTTTACGTCTCTTCCCACCCAAACTGCCCTCGTAAAGAAAGAAACGGAGACCTGACATGTGTACGAGCTTTTTAAATGGAACTAGAGCACTAACTGCATACATTACAGACTGGTTTAACTTACTAAACGAGAGATTATTTTATATGAAACAGAAATCGAATTCTAATTCATTCAAATTCAAACAATTCAATTCAATTCAAACATTGTTGAGTCTAGTTCCTCTCAAGGTTTCTTCCTTGTTCATCCTCACAGCTGTTGACCTAAGCTTATTATTCATAGGTGTTCAGTCCTGGAATCTATTGTCTATTGTAAAAAGAGCTACACAAATAAATCTGACTTGACTAACTTAAGTTGTTAAGTGTGTATTGTGTTTCACATTCAATTGTATAACGGTGTAACAGTTTTAAATAGACTTAGATGTTTAGCTTAACCGTAACATTAAAACCACCTCCTTGTTTCTACGCTCACTGTCCATTTTATCAGCTCCACTTACTATATAGAAGCACTTTGTAGTTCTACAATTACTGACTGTAGTCCATCTGTTTCTCTACATACTTTTTAAACCTGCTTTCACCCTGTTCTTCAATGGTCAGGACCCCCACAGGACCACCACAGAGCAGGTATTATTTAGGTGGTGGATCATTCTCAGCACTGCAGTGACACTGACATGGTGGTGGTGTGTTAGTGTGTGTTGTGCTGGTATGAGTGGATCAGACACAGCAGTGCTGCTGGAGTTTTTAAATACCGTGTCCACTCACTGTCCACTCTATTACATTTACATTTAGAAGACACTTTTATCCAAAGCGACTTACAGTACTGTGACAGTATAATGTCTAAGCAATTGAGGGTCAAGGACCTTGCTCAAGGGCCCAACAATGGCAACCTGGCAGTGGTGGGGCTCAAACCAGTAACTTTTGGAGTACTAGTCCAGTACCTTAACCGCTAGGCTACAATTGCCCTATTAGACACTCCTACCTAGTCGGTCCACCTTGTAGATGTAAAGTCAGAGACGATCGCTCATCTATTGCTGCTGTTTGAGTCGGTCATCTTCTAGACCTTCATCAGTGGTCACAGGACGCTGCCCACGGGGTGCTGTTGGCTGGATTTTTTTTTGGTTGGTGGACTATTCTCAGTCCAGCAGCGCTGCTGTGTCTTATCCACTCATACCAGCACAACACACACTAACACACCACCACCATATGTCAGTGTCACTGCAGTGCTGAGAATGATCCACCACCTAAATAATACCTGGACAGTGAAATTCTTCAAGGTTTTTGGCTGCTTTGTGAATGATAAGCCTGACTTTAATAGCAGAATCTATATTAATAATACAACTGAAGATGATTAAGATTGAACTCAAAACTACAATCCTTCAATTTTATCGGTTATTTCTTGAAAACAAAATGATTCGTTTTAGGTGCACGGTATAAACGCATTAAACATTAACAATGGTTAACAAACAAAACACATCAAATAACAGACCCTGTGTTTTAAGGCCTTTTTTTACTGTATTATTTCTTTATGTATTATTTCTTTATACTGTATTATTTATTAGTCTTGTGTTTCTGCACGCATGTTATAACTAATAAGTAATGACGCCCTTATGAGAACCCAAGAGTACTACAATTATTATTAAATAATAATGAAGATCATCAGTGGGAGCGAGATCTGCTGCTCTTAAATCACATGACCCCGCCTAAGAGGTGAAAGAACGAATCAGACCTGGGGGGTTTAAAGGGTTTGGCTATGATGACACCAACACAAAGCTAATGGGGGAGAGGGGGGTGGATGTGAGGCTGGTGAGTCATGAAAGCTGCCATTATAATGACATACATGTACCACACACACACACACACACACACACACACACACACACACGCTGAAGCAGCAGTTTCACCTCACTGTACTGTCCAGCAGGACAAAACAGAGCGAACAGCGCCACCTGCAGGCGACGGATAAACACGGGTGATACAGCATCCACCTTTATACAGTATAAACTGCATTATTTATAGATATATAGATGCGTATTTACGTATATATTTATTTATAAATACATAGATAAATAGACAGACAGACAGACAGACAGATAGACAGACAGATAGATAGCCAGACAGGCAGATGATAGATAGATAGATAGATGATTGATAGATAGATAGATAGATAGATAGATAGATAGATAGATAGATAGATAGATAGATAGATAGATGATAGATAGATAGATAGATAGATAGATAGATAGATAGATAGATAGATAGATAGATAGATAGACAGACAGATAGATAGCCAGACAGGCAGATGATAGATGATAGATAGACAGACAGACAGACAGATAGATAGATAGATAGACAGACAGATAGGCAGATAGATAGATAGATAGATAGATAGGCAGATAGATAGATAGATAGATAGATAGATAGATAGATAGATAGATAGATAGATAGATAGATAGACAGACAGACAGACAGACAGGTAGATAGATAGATAGACAGACAGACAGACAGACAGGTAGATAGATAGATAGATAGATAGATAGATAGATAGATAGACAGACAGACAGACAGACAGGTAGATAGATAGATAGACAGACAGACAGACAGACAGACAGGTAGATAGATAGATAGATAGATAGATAGATAGATAGATAGATAGATAGATAGATAGATAGATAGATAGATAGATAGATAGACACAGACAGACAGACAGATAGATAGGAGGTGAGAGGTTTAAGGGCCTTGCTTAAGGGCAGCATGGCAATGGAGCTGGGATTCAAACTCTCAACCTTTCGATAGCCCAAAGCTCTACCCATTAGGCTACCACTGTCACATATCATATTTTGCGGCATATATGCAGCATGTTTTTGCCGCATATACCAGCTTGTTTGAAAGCTGGGGTCAGAGGGCAGGCTCAGTCATTGTACACTGCCTCTGGAGCTGAGAGGTTTAAAGGCCTTGCTTAAGGGCCCAACAGTGAATACTTAAGGGCCCAACAGTGGACTATCATTCACGCTGTCTGCCAGATGTAATCCAAGAACCAGCAACAAATATGAATTAGAAGCTGCTGGAACGGAGGTGTCACTGTCCACAATCAATCGAGCTTTACAGTGTCACAGGCATCGAGGCTGCCCTGCAGTAAAGAAACCCCTGCACCAAAACTGGCACTTTAAAGCTCTGCTGACGTTTGTTGGACACAAAGAGAAAATGATCTGAGGTCACATAGAAGGCTGTTTGAAGGAAATCCCAACACTACTGCACCTACTATCTAGATCATTAAAACACTAGAAGATAATGTTAAAAGCTCAGATCTATGCACACTCAGTCTACTGATAAATAAAATAAAACATAACACCTATGGTACCAGAAATGCTCCGTGAGCTAGTTTGAAGGAAGAAGCTCCTTCTCACCTCACCGCATCCTGGTGCAGTTAATCGACATGATAAAGCCGAGGCTCGGGGCTCGCAAACAATCGCGTAGCCGTCAACGTTCGGGCCAAAAATCAAAAAGGCCAAGAATGTTTCCGCCTATTTTGCTGGGGCGCAGGGATTCTTTGAAGGAACAGGAAGGGAACGCTAAGTTTCCCACAGGCTGTCTGCAAGCTAAGACCAATTGCTGCAACCCTACCGAAACCCCCCACCACCCCAATCTACAAGAAGTCTGCAGCAATGCAGTTCCGATAAAACGTCGTCTCTGTGCCAGAGCGGCTGTGAGAAAAGACCTTCACGCTACACCGCCCTGCCCTCTAGTTAGCAAGTGTCACCTTAAATCCACATCAACATGCTACTATAGCGCCTCTGTTTACTAAACACAGGCTTTACCGCCTCCAAAAAGATTCATGTCATATACAAAACATAAAGGTGAATGCGTTCTGTACAGCACTAAAGTAAAAAAAAAAAAAACACATAAGGGAACGCCCGTCTGCTACCAGCATAGCCGACGTTGTTAGAACGTCGTTCTTTTACAATGTGATCACTGTATGTGCTATTAAACCAATGTGCATATTACACTGTTTATAAACAGTGCAAATTAGGGATGTCCCGATCACGTTTTTTTGTTCCCGATGCCGATCTTTAATTCTGATCCCGATCCGATACCGAGCCTCAAACCGATACTTGTATTTTCTAGATATTGTCTAGATAAGAACTAGATAATACTGTTCACACAGTGCACACTTTAAGTAAATTACAGTTATTCAAATTAATCCAGTGTACATGTTTAACAACTGAATAGCTCTGCAGTGCTGTAGGAAAAACAATGTCTGCATCCAAACTATTGCTTAATGTTCTTTTATTTTTACAAAATAAAAGTAAACAAACTTAGTGCAGCATTGTAGCAGTAACACTAGAACACTCAAAATGAAGTGAAGGTTCACGTCTCTGCCGTGTTAGCAGACGGCCGGTTCTTCTTCTCATCATATAATAATGAACTCGCTGTATTCGGCTGAGTGTTTATTTTTTAGGTGCCGAATCAAATTGGTAGTAATTGGAGATCGTTTGGTTAAATGATATCTGGTTTGTTTCTTATGAGCCACCGTACTTGTATGCGTGTTGTCACTGTAACAGACTTTTCTGTGGTTGTATTGTGACGATGGTTTGATGGACGTTTCTACGTGAAGTGAGTGTGTTTTGACCCTTTGGGGCTTCCATAGTGCATGGGATAGCGTGCTCGGCTAACGCGATGACTCTGGCTGTCCGCTATTCGGTACCGTAACAGAAGAAGTTAATAAAGTGTTAAATGCTCCCGACAATTAGTGAATATAGCGTGTATTTATTTCTTTATTAAGCGAGTGCATCACTACGACGCTCGGTTACATAACTAAGCCAATCGGAGTGCTCGATACTGAGATGTCGTTCAGTCTTGTAACACGTAAACTTGTAAAAGCTGTACGTTATGGTCCCTGAAGTTTTCATACTCGGATTAAAAGATATTGTTTTGTAAACCGGCGTGATCCTTGACTCACACACCATATAAACAGTAAAATTCTACAGTAATGAACGCAGCTCTGCTCCCACCGCCTCGTGAAGCGCTCGCACTGCAGACGTTACACTTCACTGTTGGACTCGTTTCACTTTCCAATTTAAAGTATTTCCACACAGCGGACATGCTGACGTAAAACGAAGGATCGGCTTAGTAAAGCCGATACCGATCAGTTAAAAAATGCCTTGATCGGCCCCGATTCTTTGAGATCGGATCGGGACATCCCTAGTGCAAATTCCACTTATTTAAGCATTTTCTCCCTTTATTTTCCCCTATTTAGTGCAGTCGATCTGTCTTCCGCTGCTGGGGGATCCCTGATTGCATTCGAGGAGGGTATATTGCCTCCTGCAACCCGTGCAGTCCTTAGCAGAACACTTTCTTATTCACCCATGCACTCTGCACAGGCGCCTCTAACTGCCAATCAGGGTCCTTACACAGCGTTTGAAGACCCCGCCCACACTGCAGGCAGTCCGGTCATCCCGTCCCCCTAGCAGACACGGTGGCAAATAAGTGTCTGCTGCAGGCACTGCCAATTATGCCCGCTAGATGGCGCCCAGTCGACCGGTGGCAATGCCGAGTTTCGAACCGAGGAGTTCAGAATCTCGGCGCTGGTGTGCTAGCGGGATATCCAGCTGCGCCACCTGGGCGCCAGTTTAACTTTTTAACTCACTGTCCATGTTATCAGCTCCACTTACCATATAGAATCACTTTGTAGTTCTACAATTACTGACTGTAGTCCATCTGTTTCTCTGCATGCTTTGTTAAACCACCTTTCAGGCTGTTCTTCAATGGTCAGGACCCCCACAGGACCACCACAGAGCAGGTATTATTTAGGTGATGGATCATTCTCAGCACTGCAGTGACACTGACATGGTGGTGGTGTGTTAGTGTGTGTTGTGCTGGTATGAGTGGATCAGACACAGCAGCGCTGCTGGAGTTTTTAAACACCTCACTGTCACTGCTGGACTGAGAATAGACCACCAACCAAAAATATCCAGCCAACAGCGCCCCGTGGGCAGCGTCCTGTGACCACAGATGAAGGCCTAGAAGATGACCGACTCAAACAGCAGCGATAGATGAGCGATCGTCTCTGACTTTACATCTACAAGGTGGACCGACTAGGTAGGAGTGTCTAATAGAGTGGACAGTGAGTGGACACGGTATTTAAAAACTCCAGCAGCGCTGCTGTGTCTGATCCACTCATACCAGCACAACACACACTAACACACCACCACCGTGTCAGTGTCACTGCAGCGCTGAGAATGATCCACCACCTAAATAATACCTGCTCTGTGGTGGTCCTGTGGGGGTCCTGACCATTGAAGAACAGCATGAAATGGGGGCTAACAAAGCATGTAGAGAAACAGATGGAGTACAGTCAGTAATTGTAGAACTACAAAGTGCTTCTATATGGTAAGTGGAGCCGATAAAATGGACAGTGAGTGTAGAAACAAGGAGGTGGTTTTAATGTTATGGTTGATCAGTGTATATTTGATTAAACAGTTGATTATATTTCTAATCTCTCCAGTGAGAGATGAAGTCAATTAAATCTTTCTTTTCTATGACCTATGACCTGTATTCCCCAAGGATGCCAACAATTCTGCAGCTGAATGGCAAACCATTTTTATATGCGCATGTTTGTTGTCTGATTAGACTAAATACTTTAATGGCTGTTCTAGTATGTTGACATTGCAGATTAGCCCGGATCACAAAGCCTATTCACGGCCTCTCCCACCGTCTTCGGAGGTGGCGATCAGGCTGCCACGGGACTTCAATGAGCCCGGCCCTGGCGTTGTGTCATTTCCTTCCCTGGGTACAGTATGACTCTGAGAAAATGGGAAAAGTACGGAGGCTGAAGCACCTCGAGTCTGTGAATGAGCCGTGGCGCTCACTCACACACTTATACACAAGCGTCCGTCTAACAATGCGCCCAAACAATGTCCAACGGTCAGACTTCCTTGCTTTGTCCCCCCTCCCAGCTTCACAAGACTCACAGGCCGGTTTCATGAACTCCCAGCAGCGGCACTGGCATGCACACAGAAAATAAATAAACACGCCGCACCAGTGTACAGCTCCTCCAAAAACATCTCACGGTTCCCATCTAGGCTGGCGTTTCTGTTATCGCTCCGCTTTCCACGAGTTGCAAAAGCTGAACTAATGGCAGCGCGTCGAGCCAAACGCTGACAGTGACGGAGATGCCGGTCGGCCCGAGGTCACGAACCCCGAAGCAGCCCGGGCGGGTGGCCACCGTGACCTGTGCCACTATCCCACGGGTCTCCCTCGGTACCTCCCGCCCTCCCCGGCAGCCTGTCCTGCTCCCTGTAGCATTTCCTTCAGCTCACACGCACAATGGTTTAGAGAGAAGCCCGGTGCTGCCGGACAGCCGGGCCTCCCCGACCGACCGAGCTCGGATGTCGAAGGCAGGACTAAAGTAGGTGTGGATTTACGAGGATGGACTCTCACAGCCCCGGTAGCTCTTGGCATGATTTGTACGGTGCTTTTTTGGACACTGGCTTCCTTCTGAGATGCATGAAATCGAACAATCGAGCTGTGAGAATTTTCCTCGTCCTTAATAAATCGGTCAGCGAGGAAACAATGCGCGGATACGGAGAAATGACACAGTCGCTCAGCCTGATGATTTAGTACCATTAGCCAGTAACTTTTACACTTTATAGCGCATTAGAGGTGCAGTCTGGTTTTTTCTAAAACGCTATATGGCCAAAAAGTATGTGGACACCCCTCCTATCTTTCTATATTTTGACTTCAGGCGATTTAGACACGTCTATTGCTTACTGATGTATAAAATTAATTACATAAAATAACCCAGTGGTTTTTTGCACCACGGACCAGTTTCACATAAGATATAATTTCACCGAGGGGGAGGGAGGATTAAATAATATTGCTCACAAATGATGTAAAATGAGCTTTTCTCGCTGCAACGAGACGATGCTCCCACCTAGGGGTGTCATGAGACAATAACACCAGAAATAGAAGCAGTGAAAACTGCTTTTCTAATTATTTATTCTTTCTGTGCAGCACGGTAATAAATAGCCCACCGGCTGGTTGGGGACCACTGAAATAACCCACACTAAACAAATAAAGATTTTATAGAGCTACTCCTGATTCTGCATGGATCGGGAGCTCAACACTCCATGGTTGCTGATGTCTGATTCTCCTCTTCATGATCTGCCATACATTTTCAATAGGAGACAGATCTGGACTGCAGGCAGGTCAGTCAAGCACAAGCACCCTGGACAGGTCACCAGTCCATCACAGGGCAAACACACACACACACACACCTACAGGGACTTTTAGTACCTCTAATTAACCTGACTGCATTCCTTTGTTTGCTGTGAGGACTGTTAGACTGTGAGGAAACCCACACAGACACGGGGAGAACATGCAAACTCCACACACAAAGGACCCGGACCGTTCCACCTGGGAATCGAACCCAGGACCTTCTTGCTGTGAGGTGACAGAGCTACCCAACATGAGAATACATCTCTATAAAATGTCAATAAACACTTTTACGTCAAATCATCACACAAGGGCCCAAGAGCTGCCATTTAATGGTGGTAGGACTTAAACTAGCAACCTTTTGATGAATAGTCTAGTAGCTCGCGCGCCCAGGTGGCACAGCCGGATGTTCCGCTAGCACACCAGCGCCGAGATTCTGTACTCCTCGGTTCTTTACCACCGGTCGGCTGGGCGCCATCTAGCGGGCATAATTGGCAGTGCCTGCAGCAGACACGTTTCTGCTAGGGCGGGATGACCGGACCATGTGGGTGGGGTCTTCAAACGCTGTGTAAGGACCCTGATTGGCAGATAGAGAGGCGCCTGTGCAGGGTGCACAGGTGAAAAAGGGTTCCGCTAAGGGCTGCACACGGGTCGTCGGAGGCGTGAGCAGCAATATACCCACATCGACTGCAATCAGGGATCCACCAGCAGCGGAAGACAAACTGACTGCACTTCATACTTTATACAAATACTGGGCTTCACTTCATTTCATAAAAACCAAGACATACCTGGTATCCTGATAAACGACCACCCATGTCGCGGATGTAGGGCCATCAGGCCACCCGGGTTCACGGGGCGGAAGAAGTGGGCACGGGCTGCCCAGGACAGTGCCAGCTCAGGTGAGCCAAACAGGAAGCACCGCTTGGCAGATAAACTCCCGCCGTCTCGGAACTGGCGCCACTCGTAGTCAGCACTGCGATCCGGGCAGAAACGCTCCACCGGAACTGCTGTTACCTACAACATGGAGTGAGGAACAGACCATTAAGACGTCATCAAAGCGTGAATATGAGACGAATCTGCATTAGTGTGGAATAAGCGTCAGATCCAGGGTTACAGCTCCACATGTATCTGTGTTTATCTGGATTTTCCTCCCTGTTTCACTTTTAAACTTGTGTTACAGCTCCAGCTTCTGAGAAACTGTGAGAATCAGAATCAGCTTCTCCCAGAGTCTAAAACGCTTCTGGTTGAAAATAAAGCTTAACGTGGTTTAATGTAGTAATAGAAGGAGACAGGAGCACTAAACTCCTCTGATGAGGCGACAGTGCTACCCACTTAACCACCGTGCCGCCCCCTTGACTTTAAGATTAGCTTCTTCCAACTCAAAGAGCTCCTACTGAGACGCCTTATTTTGACCAATGTTCTGTCTGAATAATGAGGGAGCATCTTCATCAAACTTCATCAAAACAAAATACAAAACGAAATGTATGAAAATGACTATATTTATGTATAATCTAAACAGAATTAAGCATAAAAATGGCTCAGGAGCTGAATAGTGTATATCAGAGATGGGGACTCGAGTCTGTTTAAGCTTTTAACTGGAACCTTCATGTTACAGAAATTCATTAACATTAATTTACACAATGAGGAGGGAAGTAAAGGCACGAAGTAAAACAGCTAAATACACTCGCTAATCTGTTGTTGTTTTTTATCTGAATTTACAGATTATTTGTTTATTTCTACGCTACATTTCCAATATATGTTTTGTGTTTATTATATTGACTCGTGACTTGACTCAGACTCTAGCCTAAAGACTCGTGGCTCGACTCGGACTCTAGCCTAAAGACTCGTGACTCGACTCGGACTCTAGCCTAAAGACTCGTGACGAGACTCTAGCCTAAAAACTTGTGACGAGACTCGGACTCTAGCCTAAAGACTCGTGACTCGACTCGGACTCTAGCCTAAAGACTCGTGACTTGACTCGGACTCTAGCATAAAGACTCGTGACTCGACTCGGACTCTAGCCTAAAGACTCGTGACTCGACTCGGACTCTAGCCTAAAGACTCGTGACAAGACTCCAGCCTAAAAACGTGATGAGACTCGGACTCTAGCCTAAAGACTCGTGACGAGACTCGGACTCTAGCCTAAAGACTCGAGACAAGACTCAGACTCTAGCCTAAAGACTTGTGACTTAACTCTGACTCTAGCCTAAAGACTCGTGACTCGACACGGACTCTAGTCTAAAGACTCGTGACTCGACTCGGACTCTAGCCTAAAGACTCGTGACTCGACTCGGACTCTAGCCTAAAGACTCGTGACGAGACTCTAGCCTAAAAACTCGTGACGAGACTCGGACTCTAGCCTAAAGACTCGTGACTCGACTCGGACTCTAGCCTAAGGACTCGTGACGAGACTCGGACTCTAGCCTAAAGACTCGTGACTTGACTCAGACTCTAGCCTAAGGACTCGTGACGAGACTCGGACTCTAGCCTAAAGACTCGTGACTTGACTCGGACTCTAGTCTAAAGACTCGTGACTCGACTCGGACTCTAGGCTAAAGACTCGTGACTCAACTCAGACTCTAGCCTAAAGACTCGTGACTCGACTCTAGTCTAAAGACTCGTGACTTGACTCGGACTCCAGCCTAAAGACTCGTGACTCGACTCGAACTCTAGTCTAAAGACTTGTGACTTGACTCGGACTCTAGTCTAAAGACGCTTGACTGGATTCGGACTCTAGTCTAAAGACTCGTGACTTGACTCGGACTGTAGCCTAAAGACTCGTGACTTGACTCTGACGTCCCTCCGACTTTTTCCAAAGGATTTTGTCTCGTGTTGTGTGTGCTCTTTTATTTAATCCATGGAAAATTTGAGTGGCCAAATTGCCCAGCATCGAAACGATACAATTTTCTACAATAACACCCAACACACAGAACCCGGCGACTCTGACAGGAAAGCATGGCAAAGGTTTTCACTGCTAACAGGGGCTAACCGGGCTAACAGGGCTTCGGCTAACAGACGAGCGTTTCCTGAAGTGATTCACCGCATCCTCGCTGCCCTCCGTTCTCTTTATTTTCGTCTCCTCCGTCTCCCTCTTTTTACGGCGTGCTGACGGGCGGATGATTTTATCTTCCTCGGCTTCTGGTTCTACAGCTGACCGATAGGAGGGTGTTCGGGCAAGCACATGGCCTTAAAAGCAGCGAGGTCAGCAGTGAGACCCTCGGGAATACACAGAGGGGGAGTACGGGGCTAATCTATCTTATCACTTTCCCACAGTGCCCGTATGCCCCCGGCGCCTAGGGGCTGGTGCCAGCAGTGTGCCAACAGTGTGCCAACTCCCACAGACAAACAGCAGAGCTGTGAGGCCAGACAGGATCCCTGGACTTAAAAAGCACTGCTAGCATTAAAGTTAAATCTTCACTCACTGCACCAGATTTAGTTGGCATCGATTGGTGATTTTGGGCAGAAGTTTTGGGAATAAACCAAGTGCATAAAACACAGATAATCAGACCAAAGCCAACGCTACATATAACTGGGATTTAGTCACGGAATCACATCCCGTTTTCCCCAAATTTGGGTCATTTTTAATTCCCTACTGCATGTCAAATTGTACCGACTGGCTGCCCGACCAGGCCGGTAGCACTGCTGAAATTTACATATACATTTATGGCATTTAGCAACTTGGTGGGGGGACTTGAACCAGCAACCATTGATTACTAGTCCAGTACTAGTCCAGATCCATGATGTTGGGACAGCCAGTAAAACCTAAGCAACTTCTGACCATAAGATCATTGGTACAAACAGTCTGAATGCTTAACATATATTAAACATGGTCAAAAGTATATGGACACCCTTCCTTTTCTGAGTTTAAGTGTTTTAGCTATACACCAATCAACCATAACATTAAAACCACTACCTGTCTATTTTATCAGCTCCACTTACCATATAGAAGCACTTTGTAGTTCTACAATTACTGACTGTAATCCATCTGTTTCTCTACATACTTTTTAACCTGCTTTCACCCAGTTCTTCAATGATCAGGACCACCACAGAGCAGGTATTATTTAGGTGGTGGATCATTCTCAGCACTGCAGTGACACTGACATGGTGGTGGTGTGTTAGTGTGTGTTGTGCTGGTATGAGTGGATCAGACACAGCAGCGCTGATGGAGTTTTTAAATACCGTGTCCACTCACTGTCCACTCTATTAGACACTCCTACCTAGTCGGTCCACCTTGTAGATGTAAAGTCAGAGACGATCGCTCATCTATTGCTGCTGTTTGAGTCGGTCATCTTCTGGTCACAGCTGTTGGCTGGATATTTTGGGTTGGTGGACTATTCTCAGTCCAGCAGTGACAGTGAGGTGTTTGGATAAGACACAGTTTTTACTCATACCAGCACAACACACACTAACACACCACCACCATGTCAGTGTCACTGCAGTGCTGAGAATGATCCACCACCTAAATAATACCTGCTCTGTGGTGGTCCTGTGGGGGTCCTGACCATTGAAGAACAGGGTGAAAGGGAGATAACAAGGTATGTAGAGAAACAGATAGACTCCAGTCAGTAATTGTAGAACTACAAAGTGCTTCTATATGGTAAGTGGAGCTGATAAAATGGACAGTGAGTGTAGAAACAAGGAGGTGGTTTTAATGTTATGGCTGATCGGTGTATATATTACAGGTACCTGAACATAAATTGCAAATGCTCTTCTGATAGAATGGGAACAAATTCCCTCAGACACACTTCAAAATCTGATTATATACTGAATATTACAGGTCCCTCCCAGACATGTAGACACTCAGACGACTGACAGCGGCGCTGAAATTCAAACCCGGATCCCAGCGGTGGTGGACTAGCGTGATGAACCGCTGCGCCACCCGAACCCGAAATGTGCAGAGACTTAAGAGTGCCTTTAAAAGCCCCAAAAGCTGAATCAGTGGCAGCCAGCAGCTTTTACAGACGTCTCTTGTTTCCGGTCGGTTTGGTTGTTTAGCTGTGTCGTGGTGAGGTCAGTCCAGCTGAGACGCACATCTGTAAGCAGCTCGGGGTGAATAAATAAACGCAGTTCTGATGTCGGGGCTTCTATCGCGTCCGAGAGTTTATTTTAGACAAGCTGTTTGTTTCTGGTGTCGCGGAGATCACCGTCAAGGGCCAGCTGCTCACCACGTTTGTTTGTTTATTAGGATTTTAACGTCATGTTTTACACTTTTGGTTACATTCATGACAGGAACGGTTGTTACTCGTTACACAAGATTCATCAGCTCACGAGGTCATATCGAACACAGTCATGGACAGTTTAGTGTCTCCAATTCACCTCACTTGCACGTCTTTGGACTGTGGGAGGAAACCGGAGCACCCGGAGGAAAACCCACGTGGACACGGGGAGAACATGCAAACTCCACACAGAAAGGACCCGTACAGCCCCACCTGGGGATCGAACCCAGGACCCGCCAGCTGCTCATCAGTCCTACTGGTTCCTCCTTAATAGCCGCTCCCGTGTAAATAGCCGCTCTTGAGTGTGAGTTCGGGTCACTGCTAATCAATACAAGGTTAACGTTAACTGCCTGATGAACTAGCTGCTCAGTATAATGGAACACACCTATCGTGATGGGAGTGGTCTCTTCCTGGATGACGGCGACCCTACCCACAGCGTATGAGGGGTCACTGAATGGTTTGAGTATGAAAAGGATGTCAAGCATATCACATAACTCACATAAAAACATTACATGTCTGTGGGAATTTGTGCCCATTCAGTCAAAAGAGCCTCTGTTGATGTTCCGGTTCATTCCAGAGCTGTTCAGTGAGGCTGAGAGTGGAGTTTCTTTTAAAACAAGGGACACGGTCATGCTAAAACATGAAAAGTACCTTCCCTAAACTGTTGTTACAAAGGTAAAAGCATATAATTCCTTGTCTATAATTGATTTATTACACTGGTTGAATTCAACAATTAAAAGAGGTGTCCCAATACTTTTGTCCATATTTTGTATATCCTGTTAGAGATTAAGTCTGGTCCTATGAGATGACATGTGTTCTTACCCTGGGTGTGGCTGTAAATAGGAACTTGGGTGGCTGGGTGGGTTGGCAGCTTCTGAAGACAGGACTAGATGAACGCCTGCTGTGGATCAGCACATCTGAATGGGTTAGGAGACCTGGATGTTGACCCGTGAAGACCAGTTCCTGCAACAAAACAAGTGGAAAAATTCGCTAGCACACCAGAGCTGGGATTCCACTACATCATGTCGATTAGTTGTTGTTCAGGGATGGGACGAGCCCTCGCTTCAAACCAGTTGAAGTGTATCAGATCGAAACAACGGCTGTACATTGAGTAACATCAATGCAGAGAACCTGAGTACGTAAACGTAAACAATCATGCAAACATTTTCCTGGTTAAATTTCATGTTTTGTTGTTTTTAAATTACATTTTCAGAAGTTTGGTCACCCATGTGTCTTGTTTTTTTTTTTTTTTACTATTTATTTATGCATTTTCTCCCTTTAATCTTCCGCTGCCGGGGATCCAGGAGGGTTTATTCGCCTGCCCCCTTCGACACATGCACAGTCCCTCAACCACTTATTTTTCACACATGCACTTGACACCTCTCAAACCTATATTTCTAAACCCCAGGGCTACACAACACCCTCTCTGAGGACAAACCACCAGACAGTCAGAATCAGGCTCAGATTAGCAGCGACTCGAGCTTCCACCCCATCATAAACACGCCCGACTGAGGAGGCGCAGGGGAATGAGGGACGGGTGTTCGACGAGCCGCAGTCTGGGCTTTGTTCCCGACCACAAGCCGGGAGGAAAGATAGGTCTGGAAGCCGTTACGGAGACGAGCACGACTGAAAGCGAGAGGCGTCACAAGGCCCAGGCGCCCAGATTGTGAAGATTCTCACTTCTAGAGCGCTAAAGCACCCATGTGGCTACAGAACTGAAGACCCCGGAAAAATGCTAAACAAACTAATTATGGTGCGCCTTAACAAGGAGAATATGCTGAAAGATTCATTCTGCTCGATGTTCTGTTGATAATAATAATAATAATAATAATAATAATAATACAGCTTTTATATGGCATTTTTCCTTATTTTTAAATTCTTTTTAGAGGCTTAAATGTGGCTTGAAGTAAGTTTCATAGCAGGGCAAATAAAGGCCCAATAATTCTTGATATAAAAACACCTTTAAAGTTCAGGTTCTGTGCAATATATATTTTTTATTATTATTATTTTGTTTATCCATTTACCCAATCACATTACGCTTTCTCTCTACTGATGTTGACCTCCACTCTAGATGAGGAGAGCCGTGACTGACACACGCCCCCTCCGACACGTGTGCAGTAACCGACTGCATCTTTTCACCTGCACGAGGTGAGTTCATATGCGGATCAGCTTTGTGTACGGAGAGCCACACCCTGATCGACGCACTATTCCACTATCAATCAGCCGGCAGAGGTCGTAATTGCTTCAGTTATGAGATCCCATCCGGCTCCCTAACCCTGTATGAACAACAGCCAATCGTTGTTCATGTAGGCGCCCAACATGCAGGGTGGCAGAGCTTAGATTGGAAACGACGAATTTGAAATGTCAGCTCTGGTGTGCTAGTGCGTTTTACTGCTGCGCCACCTGACCGCCCCTTTAATAGATATTTTTATCAGCTGATTATGTCTGTACAGGCACCCAGCCAGTGGATAGCAGAGCAGAGATTTGAACCAACAGAGCACTATCACCTATAGAGAGACCTCAGGCTCTCGGGTTTGAATTTGCCTTTTCTCTCAATCTAGTCAAATCCAATCACTCAGATATATCACACTCACTATATCTCACTGCTACAGACCCCTACACTCATCCTCACGACACGTGTGTAGTAGCTAACCGCTTCTTTTCACCTGCAAAAGCCAGGTACAGACAGAGAGAAGTATTGTGCAAGAATCACGCACTGCTATCTATTATTCACCATCTCTGTGCAGTTGCCATCGACCAGCCAGCAGAGGCCGCTGTTGCAGCAGCAACAAGGAATCCCTTCGTCTAGCCCTCCCTCATACACAGCCGATCAATAGCAGAGCAGAGAGATTCGAACCAACTGCTTCTTTCCACCTACCAGAGATGATGTCTCACAGAGAGAACCATCACCTATAGAGAGACCTCAGGCTCTTGGGTTCGAATCACAGCTCTGCTATCGCCCTGGTTGGTCTAGGCGCCCTCATGGGAGATGTTTGATTTACCGACCGATTGATTTACATATGAGTCAACAACAGGGCAATCTTTCATTTAGATAATTACTGGACCACATGGTACTAAGCAAACACAAAGTGCCAATTACATGCCAGCTGGGCTTGCATACGAATTAGTCGGGCACCTCTAGTAGGCCTGTGGTAGCCTAGTGGGTAGGGCTTTGGGCTATCAACCGGAAGATTGGCGGTTCAAATCCAGGCTCTGCTATGTAGCCACTGTTGGGTCCTTGAGCGAGGCCCTTAACCCTGTCTGCTCCAGGGGCGCCGTAAGTTGGCTGACCCTGCGCTCTGACCCCAGCTTCCAACACCAGCTGGGATATGCGAAGAAAGAATTTCATTGTACTGTACACCTGTATATGTATATATGACAAATAAAGGATATCTTTCTTTCTTTCTAATTTGCAGTTCTGGTGGTAGGTACAGAAGAACTCCAAGCTGAAACATAAAGGACCTTAAAAATTGTTTGGAAATCCAAAAGGTGCCCAGTTACCCAGCAGGAGCAGAACGAGAGGCTGGGAAACCAGGGTTCCACGTCTCCCAGCACCCTGGCGAGAAGAGGGTAGCGTTGGCGGTATCAAGTTCCTGTCCGTGCTCCAGTGGAGCTGGGAGACGCCGTACGGAGTAGGATTACACCCCTGTCAACACCTGAGGAGCAGAGCTTCTCCCGCCCTCATATCAGCACCAGATCACCGACACCTCACTCAAACGTACATGAACCCTTCCTGCTTATCCAGGCACCCCTTGATAGGGATGCAGGATGCTGGGGACCATGGAAACGTATAATTTACATGCCCTCTTAACCCCCATTCTACCACCTAAAATGCCTTTTCAGCCCACAGAAAATCACCCACTTCTCACCAAAAATATGTGAACAGCTGATCATGAGCTTGGCATCTCATTCAAAAAACTATGAGCATTAATAGAAGCATTTCTCCCACCTTTTGTAGTATGCCTGTGGGGATTTAAGCCAATTTAATTTCACTGGACAAAAACAGCCCAACAGTGGTCAATGGGGTTGTGCAGGTCTCTCCAGACCAAACTTGATTATCTTTTTATATTTTTTGCCCCCTTTTACTCCCAATGTAGCACTACTGGGGACCCAGAAGGCGTCCGAGGAGAGCGTATATTCACCCTACCAATCCCTTCTTATTCTCCCATACTTCGGTTGATTTGCGTGTGAGGTCGGCTTCGCGTACGGAGAGCCACGCCCCAATCTCTGCGCTTCTCCACTTACTGTACAGGCACCCTGGGCAACCAAGGTCCTCAGTCCCCCTTAGTCTGGTCTTTCGCACCTAGCATACTGGAGGCCAATGATGCCTGCTAGGGGGCGCCAGCCAACCGGGAGTTTAGAATTTAGTCGCTGGTGTGTTAGCAGGTTGTCCCGCTGGACGACCGGGGCACCTTACATACTGGAACAGGGATGAGCCTTTCCAAGCTGTTTCGGCTGAGAGTAAATACAGAGAAACCTCGATTTAATGGACTAAAGGGGGGATTTTCGGAAACACTAGGTCTAACACTAAAGGTCCACAAAAGTGCTAAACATGCTCAAATGATAAACAGGAAAATTAACAACGTAAATAAATATGTAAGTTCTAACTTTTCAGCAATACCTAGATGCCTCTTTTGCTTACCACTTCCCTCGACATTCAAAGCCATCACTAAGCTCTACAACTTGCATAAATGAAGCATAAAATACAGAGGAAAAGGCGAGAACAAAGCGAGCCTCACGACAAAATAAAGCCTCTCACTAATGTAAACAGAGAGACAAGTGCTGGCTAGTGGACGATTACTGAACTACTGGTCTTGGTACTCTTCTCGCGGGAATTTGAAAGAATCGGAGCACACATTCAGTTTTTCTGATTTTGTCCAGTAAATGGGGGTCCGTTAAATCGAGGTTCAACTGTAATTTATTTTACATGATTAATTTTAAAGTGCACGGTTGGCGCAGCAGTAAAGTGTGCCAGCCGACTACCGCTGGGATACAGGGTTCGAATCGCCAGCAGGGCTATCAACCCGTCAGGCGTCTACATACAGACACGACTGGCTATTCCAGAGAAGGGGATGACCAAGAAGTCGTGTCATGGGGTGTCACCGCATCGCGCCCGATGGTTTGGGGAGGCCGGAGTCACTGTGACACTTAATAATAAGCATGGGTGTCCAGATACTTTTGAGCATTAAGTGCAAATCTGTGTTTGGAAGATGCCAGGCGAGCAATAGCTCAGAAAAACAAACACATTCAGAGCAGCAAAGAGGGACCAGCTCTGTTTTATTTGTTTAAATGTGGTGCTCAGGTTTTCTTTTTAGACGGGGGACACACATATTTCGGCCATGTAGTCACAGGCCTAATCTTTCATCGCTAGATTAAATATCAGAATCAGGAATCAATAAGTATTAAAGCAGACACGCAACACCTTCTTTGCACTGACGCAAATAAAACCCGGATGACTGATGGGAGGCTTGGGGTGCGCGTACAGTGAAATATGAGTTACCTAATGACTGACAAGAACCGCCGGCTTTGCTCTCACGCCCCAACACACACACACACACACATACACACACACACACACAACACAAACAGCGTCCCGTTTCCAGCCAGCTCAGTCGGGCAATTCTTCCATCCAAGGATAAGGTCAGTATTTTGTGAGGGGAAAAAAAAAAGCTTGGTTTTAAAAAATGACGCTGTTATTCATAGATGCGGATCAAAAGCCAAGCACATTCATTACTGCTAATCCTTACAGCGCCTTCATTTTGTGCCAATTCCTCCAAATCCCTTAAAAATGAAGCCAAATAAAGCTCACTGGCGGCTCATTTCTTCTGCTTAATGGAAACTCTGTGTCAGAGGTGTCGATCTTGAGGGCCCACGGGCTGAACGCGGGTCGTTCAGACCGCTTACAAAGCATCGCATTGGTCCATCGTACCAGCAGCGCATAGAAAATGCAAACCGCCATCAACGGCTCGATTAGCAAGGCAAAAATAATCGCTGACCACTAGCGCCTGTCTTTTTCTTTTCCATGTGTACGGTTTCACGGAAATGAAGACCGTCTGTAGAGAGGTGAGGGTCATTGTGAAGGACATACAAATGAACCAGGGCCTTTAACCCTCAATCTGCACACACTGTAATCAGTAGCCATTCTAAAGGCGCATTCACATGAGAAGCCTCGGCACAAACTGCTGCTTCGTTAGACGTAAGACGTCATCAAAGTGCGAATATGAGACGAATCTGCATTTGTGTGGAAGCTCCACATGTATCTGTGTTTATCTGGATTTTCCTCCCTGTTTCACTTTTAAACTTGTGTTACAGCTCCAGCTTCTGAGAAATGCTGAGAATCAGAATCAGCTTCTCCCAGAGTCTAAAACGCTTCTGGTTCAAAATAAAGCTTAACGTGGTTTAATGTAGTAAAAGAAGGAGACAGGAGCACTAAACTTCTCTTCATTATTACTGCTCATCAGTTCCTCCACTAATCACATTCCTCACTCGCTGTTTTAGTACAATAAGTCACGCTGAGCTTTGTTCGTACGGCCCGAGTCGCTTTTACGTCATATCAAACAGTTCGTCTCATTGGAGGAGCTATGAAAAGGTCAGCAAACTGGGTCAGAGTTCAATCAGGTGAACTATAAGCGCCACGGCAAGCGCAAAAATTGCGAGCCAAACACGGCAAAAGTGCAGCACCGTCACACTCCATAGGAACAACGGCACAGCCACGTGAATGCGCCCTACGTAGCATGGAATAAAAGATTATTGGCACCCTTGTTAAGAACCGGGTGAGATTGCATGTGCATTCTCGAGTGCTTTCGGATCGCGTTCTCTGGATTTTTCAGTGCTAGGTTAGCAGTTAGGTTGCCGAAGGGCACCAATAATTTTGGAGTCGACGATCCCTCGTTATTCTGTTGAATTTATTCTGTAGTAATGATAAAACAATCCCATTTATCAGACGTGTAGAGACTGGAGGGACTCACCTTTAGGACGGTGCTGTTAAACACATTGGGGAATGCCGTGGGTCTGTCTGGCCACAGGATGAGATCCCTGTTAGTCAGAAAGTGAGTTCCAGGGCCGTTCCTCTCACCGTCCTCCTCCTCGCCCCACAGCCGCCGGTGATGAAGCCGGTGAGCATGCTTGAAGGAGAGGTAAAGTGCTAGCCATCTGAAAAGAGTACAGGAGAAAGACGTCAAACAAAATGTTCCCTTGAGCTGTTTGTTTTGGACATCTAATTTGGACTAATTAGAAAGGCGCTCGAGTGGCAGTAAACAGCACTAGCCCACTATCACTGGAATCCAGGAGGGCAGTGAGTTCATGTCGTGGAGGACCCCAGAAACCCCCCCCCCCCTTCCCTGGGCCCTGGTGCTTAAGCTTTTTGACTAACCCAGAAATCATGCTTTCAAAATATTTTAATCTGATATTATGCATCAATAACAAAACACAGATATGATTATTTCATAGCTCTATTAAGAAAAGCTTTTAATACTGTTTTGCAGAAACATGACTGGGAAATACTGTTCTATTACCATTCAAACATCTATAAATACCTAAAACAATCAAGTTACCAGACATTATCCATAAGTTATTGACTGTAGCTATAAAAAGTGTTAATTAATACAGTCCATGTAAACGCTTAGTCCATATAAATACAGTTAATGCGCTTTATATCCAAACTCATCTGAAATGCAGTTCATTACCACAGAGACACATATTTAGGTGGAACAAACAGCCAAATAAAAATGGTTAGATTAAAAATTTAAATCTTGATTAATTTTTTTAATCTTGATAAAAATTTTAACGCGTTAATCGCGTTAATTATCGCGATTAGCGACAGCCCTAATATATATATATATATACACAGGGGTTGGACAAAATAACTGAAACACCTGGTTTTAGACCACAATAATTTATTAGTATGGTGTAGGGCCTCCTTTTGCGGCCAATACAGCGTCAATTCATCTTGGAAATGACATATACAAGTCCTGCACAGTGGTCAGAGGGATTTTAAGCCATTCTTCTTGCAGGATAGTGGCCAGGTCACTACGTGATGCTGGTGGAGGAAAACGTTTCCTGACTCGCTTCTCCAAAACACCCCAAAGTGGCTCAATAATATTTAGATCTGGTGACTGTGCAGGCCATGGGAGATGTTCAACTTCACTTTCATGTTCATCAAACCAATCTTTCACCAGTCTTGCTGTGTGTATTGGTGCATTGTCATCCTGATACACGGCACCGCCATTGGATGCACATGGTCCTCCAGAATGGTTCGGTAGTCCTTGGCAGTGACGCGCCCATCTAGCACAAGTATCGGGCCAAGGGAATGCCATGATATGGCAGCCCAAACCATCACTGATCCACCCCCATGCTTCACTCTGGGCATGCAACAGTCTGGGTGGTACGCTTCTTTGGGGCTTCTCCACACCGTAACTCTCCCGGATGTGGGGAAAACAGTAAAGGTGGACTCATCAGAGAACAATACATGTTTCACATTGTCCACAGCCCAAGATTTGCGCTCCTTGCACCATTGAAACCGACGTTTGGCATTGGCACGAGTGACCAAAGGTTTGGCTATAGCAGCCCGGCCGTGTATATCGACCCTGTGGAGCTCCCGACGGACAGTTCTGGTGGAAACAGGGGAGTTGAGGTGCACATTTAATTCTGCCGTGATTTGGGCAGCCGTGGTTTTATGTTTTTTGGATACAATCCGGGTTAGCACCCGAACATCCCTTTCAGACAGCTTCCTCTTGCGTCCACAGTTAATCCTGTTGGATGTGGTTTGTCCTTCTTGGTGGTATGCTGACATTACCCTGGATACCGTGGCTCTTGATACATCACAAAGACTTGCTGTCTTGGTCACAGATGCGCCAGCAAGACGTGCACCAACAATTTGTCCTCTTTTGAACTCTGGTATGTCACCCATAATGTTGTGTGCATTGCAATATTTTGAGCAAAACTGTGCTCTTACCCTGCTAATTGAACCTTCACACTCTGCTCTTACTGGTGCAATGTGCAATTAATGAAGATTGGCCACCAGACTGGTCCAATTTAGCCATGAAACCTCCCACACTAAAATTACAGGTGTTTCAGTTATTTTGTCCAACCCCGCTTATCCCTGTTGTGGAAACAAAAGCTTATAACCTGACTTGAAATTCATCCATTGGTTTTAGAAATGACTCATATGAAAGCTGAAACCCTCCCAAATGAGGTTTAATTTATGAAAATAAATTTGCTTCACTGCAGAAATATTGATCATTTAATGAACACAGAAAGGTCAGATTTTGGCAAGACAAAAGTTTTGTCGCCTTGTCATATAATGTACCCAGTCCTAGTTTACAGCCTCACCTGTGCTCACTAATTGATCGGTTAATTAGTGGGTGTGTATAAAAAGAACCCCAGCACCCCAGACCTTCACTTGAACTGCAACTTCACCTCTGACAACATGCCAAAAATCCACCCTGCGACCAAAGCCTTGATTATCAAGAGGCTGAAGACCAGATCCACTGCAGAGGTGGCTGGCACCTTTAATGTGTCTCAGCGTCAAGTACAAAGAATTAAAAAAAGATTTGAAGAGACTGGAGATGTTTTTGACAAGCCCAGGTCCGGCAGACCCCGCAAGACAACTGCTAAGGAGGAACGTTTGTTGGTTAGAAAATCCAAAGCCAGCCCCTCTTCCACTGCAGCAGAGCTCCACCAGGCCTGGTCACCTCAAGTCCCTGTGTCAACTAGAACAGTTTGTAGGATTCTGTCTCGAAATGGCCTCCATGGTCGAATCAGTGCCCAGAAGCCAGCACTAAACAAAAGGCCCACAGCCTGCTAAACGGATGGACGCTGGAAAAGTGGCAGAAGGTGGATTTCTCAGATGAATCTTCAATTGAATTACACCACAGCCGCCGCAAATACTGCAGGAGACCTACTGGAGCCCGTATGGATCCAAGATTCACCCAGAAAACGGTTAAGTTTGGTGGTGGAAAGATCATGGTCTGGGGTTACATTCAGTATGGGGGTGTGCGAAACATTTGCAATGTGGAAGGCAATATCAATAGCCTAAAATATCAAGAAGTATTAGCTACCTCTTACATTCCCAATCATAAAAGGGGTCAAATTTTGCAGCAGGATGGTGCTCCATCTCATACATCCATCTCTACATCAAAGTTCCTCAAGGCGAAGAAGATCAAGGTGCTCCAGGACTGGCCAGCCCAGTCACCAGACATGAACATCATTGAGCATGTTTGGGGTAGGATGAAAGAGGAAGCTTGGAAGACAAAACCAAAGAATCTTGATGAACTTCTTTGCTATTCCTGATGACTTCATCAATAAATTGTATGAATCATTGTGGAACCGCATGGATGCAGTCCTTAAAACTCATGGAAGTCACACAAAATATTAAATATGGCTCTAATAGCACCACAACTTCATTCACCAATGTTATGAAACATATCTTTGTGTTTGAAGTAAATTATTTGTTTGATTTTCACATTACTTTCTGTGGGCGACAAAACTTTTGTCTTGCCAAAATCTGACCTTTCTGTGTTCATTAAATGATCAATATTTCTGCAGTGAAGCAAATTTATTTTCATAAATTAAACCTCATTTGGGAGGGTTTCAGCTTTCATATGAGTCATTTCTAAAACCAATGGATGAATTTAAAGTCAGGTTATAAGCTTTTGTTTCCACAACAGGGATAAGCGACAGAACTTCTGTCAGGGACTGTATATATATCGACTAGCCCTATTAATATGGGCAAAAAGTAGGCAGTCATAGTAACTTCATTATCCCAAAAATTTTGAAACCCTTTTGGTTTATTTTCTGTCCCAATTGAGTCAAAGGGCCTTGCTCAAGAGTCCAACAGTGGCAACCTGGAAGGTGGGGCTTGAACCAGCGACCATTCCATTACAAGTCCAGTACCCTAACCACTAGGCTACAACTGCCCCAACTGCATAAGTCATTCCATGCATTCCAACTTGGTGTGTCTGCAAACGTTTGACCTCAGCTGTATATGATTAAGCTTTATGACTAGACGATCAACAAACCCGACCTGGCGAGAGTTCCCTGCAGCATGGCATTAGACATCTCAGCTGGTGAGACGTCGATAAAGCGAAGGAAAGAGAAGCAGCTTCCTTCGTCGTCGCCTGAGAAGAATAAAACATGAGAAGAAAATGATCTTGTGTGTTTATATTAGAGTCAGACCTAAAGGTGGCGACTGTAGAAGGAAAACTCACTATTTCTGTGAAATAAGGACTGCTGGATGTGGTGAGGGGAGAACGGGGAGAGCAGGACCTGCAGCAGTCTGAAACACATGCATGTAAGATAAATGATAAACGATACGTTATAATGATAAATCCTTAAAAAAAAACACAGAAAATGAAACCTCACTTGCTTCTCGCCTGGCTGCAGGTGTGCAGAAGTCCGTGCCGGATGAGGAACTTGGGCATGACGAAGGGTTTTAGGGACATGTGGAAGGGTGAACGCGTCTCCTGCCGCTCGAACAGGTCTGGGTGGTTACAAACCTACACAAACACAGAAAAACACTTCCTATCAATCAGTAAAGAACGTCATCAAAGTGTGAATATGAGACGAATCTGCATTTGTGTGGAATAACCATCAGATCCAGGGTTACAGCTCCACGTGTATCTGTGTTTATCTGGATTTTCCTCACTGTTTCACTTTTAAACTTGTGTTACAGCTCGAGCTTCTGAGAAATTGTGAGAATCAGAATCAGCTTCTCCCAGAGTCTAAAACGATTATCGTTAAAGAAAATAAAGCTTAACGTGGTTTAACGTACTAAATGAATGACACAGGAGCACTAAACTTCTCTTCATTATTACTGCTCATAAGTTCTCTCTACTAATGAAATTTCTCGCTCGTTGGTTTAGTGCAATAAGTCACGTATGGCCCAAGTCACTTTTACCGTGTCGTATCAAGCAGTTCGGCTAATTGGAGGAGCTTTTAAAAAGGTCAGCGGCAAACTGGGTCAAAGTTCAATCAGGTGAATGAAAATCTGAGCAAGCTGTGATGGTAATGCACGTTTTTTTTCTTTCTTTCAAAGCTGGCGGCCCTTGAGATGCTTGAGATGCAAAGTTTAAAAGCTGCGGTAAATGGTCAACTGGAAATCTGGACGAACCCTCAAGACGTAACAAGCCCATCTGCCATTTAGATCAGCGACGGGACTCTTCTGCTTTGACACATTCAACCGGATGAGGGGTTTGGAGGTGCAGATGATTAATGTGTTGGTTCCTTCTAACTCACAGCTTGTTGAGCATTAACTCGCTCCAGGTGGAGGTCTTTCTATTCATCATGGTTACTTTCTTACAGAGCTGCCGGCTCCTGTGTTGAAAAACCTGCAAAAACCTCGGTCCGGTCAGTTTCCCTTTTCAGCCATCACCAGAGAACTGCCCTGGATAAGAGAGCTACCCCAGACCTCATGACTGGACCCAAGCTGCACCACTTGGTGGGATGGGGTTCCAAACTTGGTTGTTGCAGGCGCTCTAGGCAGCTTCCCATATTGTGAACAAGCTTTCATTTCTGCTCGATTCCTTTTCTACCCACTTTCTCCGTTGTGGGCTGCAGATGTTTACACGTCTTTCATTTGTTACTTTGTTTCTGTTATTTTGCCCACCTCTTATTTACTCTTTAGGTACCCTCTGTACCCTTTAAATACCCTTTGTACCCTTTAGGTATCCTCTGTACCTATTAAATACCCTTTGTACCCTTTAGGTACCCTCTGTATCATTTAGGTACCCTCTGTACCCTTTAGATACCCTCAGTACCCTTTGTATCATTTAGGTACCCTCTGTACCCTTTAAATACCCTTTGTACCCTTCAGGTACCCTCTGTATCATCTAGGTACCCTATGTACACTTTAGGTACCCTCTGTACCCTTTAGGTACCCTATGTACACTTTAAATATCCTTTGTACCCTTTAGGTACCCTCAGTACCCTTTGTACCCTTTAGGTACCCTCTGTACCCTTTAAATACCCTTTGTACCCTTCAGGTACCCTCTGTATCATCTAGGTACCCTATGTACACTTCAGGTACCCTCAGTACCCTTTAAATACCCTTTGTACCCTTTATGTACCCTCTGTACCCTTTAAATACCCTTTGTACCCTTCAGGTACCCTCTGTACCCTTTAGGTACCCTCTGTATCATCTAGGTACCCTATGTACACTTTAGGTACCCTCAGTACCCTTTAAATACCCTTTGTACCCTTTATGTACCCTCTGTACCCTTTAGGTACCCTCTGTATCATTTAGGTACCCTCTGTACCTTTTAAATACCCTTTGTACCCTTTAGGTACCCTCTGTATTATTTAGGTACCCTATGTACACTTTAGGTACCCTCTGTATCATCTAAGTACCCTATGTACACTTTAGGTACCCTCAGTACCCTTTAAATACCCTTTGTATCCTTTGGGTACCCTCTGCACCCTTTAGGTACCCTCTAAACAATTTAAATATGCTTTGTACCCTTTAGGTACCCTCTGTACCCTTTAGGTACCCTCTGCACCCTTTAGGTACCCTCTAAACAATTTAAATATGCTTTGTACCCTTTAGGTACCCTCTGTACCCTTTAAATACCCTCTGTACCCTTTAAATACCCTCTGTACCCTTTCGGTACCCTATGTACCCTTTAGGTACCCTATGTACCCTTTAAATACCCTCCGTACCCTTTAAATACCCTTTGTACCCTTTAGGTACCCTCTGTACCCTTTCGGTACCCTATGTACACTTTAAATATCCTTTGTACCCTTTAGGTACCCTCTGTACCCTTTAAATACCCTCTGTACCCTTTAGGTACCCTCTGTACACTTTAAATATCCTTTGTACCCTTTAGGTACCCTCTGTACCCTTTAAATACCCTCTGTACCCTTTAAATACTCTCTGTACCCTTTAGGTACTCTCTGAACCATTTAAATATGCTTTGTACCCTGTAGGTACCCTCTGTACCCTTTAAATACCCTCTGTACCCTTTAGGTACCCTCTGTACCCTTTAGGTACCCTCTGTACCCTCTTTTTGTGACTCTTTAGCCACAGAATGGATCTACCTTAGTTAAACATCCAGTAAACTGAATTTTTAATTCTTGCATGAGCTTCACCTGGTGCGACCAGCTCCAATAGTTAAATTAACTAATAAAGAATTAAATGAATGCTTATACCGATTTTTCTGTACAATGAGCTACGGTCACTAGTCCTGATGTGCAAAAGAAAACCTACAGCACAGCAAGAACTAAAATCAGCCTTGCTGGTTTAGCCTAAAAAGACTCCAAAGTGGCTTTGATACCTTTCTGAACTGCATGACGAGGTTCATGAGGCTGCTGGTGGTGCTGTGGGATTGCTGGGCCGTACCCATGGACGACTGCAGCAGGTCCTCGATGGAAATCTTGTTCTTCAGGGCCTGGTACAGAAGCCTCTGCCTGCTTGTCAGTTGGCAGTACGTCAAGATTTCGATCTGGTCAAAAAAACAAGGAAAAAAAAAATCATTTTATAAACACAGATGACAAGACGAGAACAAGACTGAATTCGGGCGAGTTGTACCTTATCCGAGAGCTCGTTCTCCACGTCTTTCTTTATCCTGCGGAGCATGAACGGCTTCAGGATCATGTGCAGCCTGGAGAGCTGATCTGCCCGTCAACAAAAAGACGAACGATGGTGTTAATAAAACCTTGAGATCAGCAGAACATTGTTCAAAGCATCACACTGACCATAGTCCCATAGTGGATCCTGGTGCCACATGCCCATTGTTGGCGCTTTTTCGGCGGTGGACAGGGGTCAGCATGGGAACCCTGACTGGTCTGCGGCTATGCAGCCCCATACGCAACAAACTGCGACGCTCTGTGTATTCTGACACCTTTCTATCAGAACCAGCATGAACTTCTTCAGCAGTTTGAGCTGCAGTAGCTCGTCTGATGGATCAGTGAGCCTTGGCCGCCCATGACCCTGTCGCCGGTTTACCGCTGTTCCTTCCTCGGACCTCTTTTGATAGATACTGACCACTGCAGACCGGGACACACCCCACAAGAGCTGCAGTTTTGGAGATGCTCTGACCCAGTCGTCTAGCCATCACAATTTGGCCCTCGTCAAACTCGCTCAGATCCTCACGCTCGCCCATTTTTCCTGCTTCTAACATCAACTTTGAGGATAAAATGTTCACTCGCTGCCTAATATAATATACCCCCCCCCCCCCCACTAACAGGTCCCGTGATGAAGAGATAATCAGTGTTATTCACTTCACCTGTCAGTGGTCATAATGTTATGCCTGGTCAGTGTAATTAACCACCAGCTTATTCAATTGTAAATACTTGGCTAAGAATAAGCTGTGTTTAAATCATCTTGTTTGGGACGTATCTACTGCTTGGTTGACGAGTTTAACTCAGAAATATTAGTAGATGGTTCAACCTATATGCTTGAAGCTGCAGCTGAAAAATTATCCATGAACGTTGCATTACTTTTCTGATAATCTCAAATCTCAAAAAATATTATTTTTAACATTATTTAAAGGGTTAAACTAATTTAGTCTTGGTAAAAACAGTTTTGCATATTGTTTAGGGTTTAAGATACTTGTTTGTAACTGGCCAACACTCACAGCTCTATGTAGGACTATCTGTCCTCTCTTGAAAATGTTAAAATGTGGAAATATTTGAAAATAATTGCAGTAAATGAAGTTAAAGTGGACAAATGTGACCGAACAGTTCACAGGAACTCACTCTCATCGATGGCAGACTTGTTCTCAGCATGGCTTTCGATGTCCTTGGAGAACCACTCGTTGAACTCCTCATGGGAGTCGAACAGCGTTGGCATGATGAAATGCAGCAAGGCCCACAACTGAGGAGCAGAACACGAGAGTCAGATTTCAAAAACCCATATACACCCCCCCACCGTCCACCATACACACACGGTCTGTGCAGTCTCACCTCGGCCATGGTGTTCTGGATGGGCGTTCCCGTCAGCAGCAGACGATTCCGGCACTGAAACTGAAGGAGGATCTTCCACCGCACGCTGTCAAGCAGAACCGAACCGTAGACGTATCAATCAAACAGCGAGACCGCTGCGTTTAGCGAAAGATCTAAGAAAGGCTGTCAGCACAGCATCAGAGCTGAAGCGCAGATTAAAACCGGCACACGGATCAATCCGAATCGTAATTAGACTTATTAAGAACGAGCTACTCGACTGGGGAACTTGAGGGAGCAAGCCGAGGCCGCGCCGACGCCCGGCTGAGACACTATTTCATATTTTACCACAACACAGGCTGCAGACGCGTGTGCAGTCAGCCCGTCTTGGGCACAGTCTCACACGGTGTGTTTGGGAGATGGGTTCCAGCCCAGGTCTGGTGTTAATATAAAAAACTCCCACTCTATCCATGTACCTTCCTCAGACATCTCTCTATAAGACTGCAATTCTGCTTCTACTGTCGAGCATTTGTTTTACATTTTATTTATTTATCAGTTCACCTCACTTGCATGTCTTTGGACTGTAGGAGAGAAACTGGAGCTCCCGGAGGAAACCCACAAAGACAAGGGGACAACATGCAAACTCCACACAGAAAGGACCCAGACCGGGGATCGAACTCAGGACCTTCTTGAAGTGAGGCAAGACAGCGCTACCCACTGTGCCACCCTATTGTTGACATAATGAATGTAAGTGGGTTAAATGTTCGTTTGTTGAACAATCACTCAACCAATGAAATAAAGACACTAATTTCCCAAAGATTATCCAAAAAATGTTAAATAAGTCTTGTAGAAGCGGTCACCTGACTTCGTTCGGATCCTTTGTTGATCCTTACCCAAAACCAAGCAAAATCATTTACGATGAGTAAATTTAGCTGCGACAGCAAAACTGGGCCGATGACCACAGAGCAGCGCCGGCTTAACCTCAACTCATGCCAAGTTCACACTACACGACATTCCAAGTGGTCAGGTCGCTGTACAGTTCACACTACACGACTGGATCTCTTGTAATCGGGAGTCTTTCAAGTCGGTGTGTATTTCACACTACACCATCTATCACCAACTGGAATCGCAGGCGAGCTTCTCTGGTCTCCCAAACTACGTTTAGTCACGAAAACACACGAGAGAAGTGACGAGAGGTTTAATGACACCACGTCCAAAAATGCACGTCAACAAGTAGCGAGCGATCGGAGTTTGTGCGCTGATGTGCAGCGTAAAAGCAAAGAGGAAAAATAAATGAATCTGAGTGGATTTGGCAACACGAACAGCATGGGTTGTTCTGTAGTGAGTTGGAGGTTAATAAATATTTTTTGCAATGCAGCGTGGGTATTATGTTTTGTAGAAAACGATAAGGTCAGAAATACTGTAAAACTTGCGTGTGTGTCGATGTATTCTGATATAAACTATATTACGCCCGTCTCACCTTTTTACACTCCTCATTGGCTGTTCGACATAGCACTCATTACCAGTCAGCCAACTCATATACAGACATCTAGCAAGTTAGATAATTACTTTCAGTCGCCTGGATCGAGTTGTTGAGCAGTGCACACATAGCGATTGAGAGCCGAGTTTCACTCGTCGAGCGAACGCCGAGTTGCTCCCAAGCCGGCAAATCTAGCGCCGACCGGTCAGCGAGTGAAAATCAGGGCAAAAATCGTGTAGTGTGAACTAGGCATCAAATTAAATTGAACCAGTTCATTTTGCTATTTTATTTATGCATTTTCTTCGCATTTTTATTGTAGCCAATTCACCTTGCGCTGCTGGAGACCCCGATGGCGTCCGAGGAGGGTCTATTTCGCCTGACACCCGCTCCCTCCAACGCATCTCTGCGCTCCTCCAATTCTGTACAGGCTCCTAGGGCTACTAACCAAAGTCTTTACACAGCGTTGAACACCCCACCCACTATTTAGTCTGGTCCTTTCCCACCCAGCAGACTTAGTGGCCAAATTTGTCTTCTACGGGCACTGCCAATTGTGTCCGCTAGGGTGCGCCCAGTCGACCAGTAGCAGAGCTGATATTCGAACTCGGAGAGTGCCACTGGAACACCCTGCTGCGCCACCTGGGTGCCCGCGATTTATAATTAATTTTAATGTTTACAAACAGGAAACAGCATTTCTCAGCTGGTCATCACTGGGTTGGGTTCAGTTTCTTACCTTGTGCTGCTCTTCAGTGCCTGAGCCTCATCCAGCACCATGTACTGCCACTTCACCCGCTGAAAATACTTCACATCCTGCACCACCAGCTGGTAACTAGTGATCACCACATGAAACGGAGCGTTCTGGGTGTACAGCGTTTTCTGCAGACACACAGCACAAGTGATTCCAGGTTGGATAAAGTTTATACATTTAAACTTCTTAACTTTTGTTCGAGCAATGACCTCAGACATAGCAAATCGTGTCACCTGACCAGCCAACAGCAACATAGCCAACATACCTCAGCAGCAGTGCTAGCTGCGCCCCCCGAGTGCCCAAATTAAGCTATTTTAATAAGTTTACAAAGCCTACCTGGCTCCAAAACTTTCGAATCACTTTGCGGTCGTGAGGGTTCCCCCAGTATGGCAGCACCTGTATAACAGAACAACAAGAAAAAAACATTCTTATGCACCTTGAGCCTTACTTAATTAATAATTTGTAACTGAATCTTTGAAATACTTTATTTTTTTTGTAATGTATCCTAAGCCTTTACTCTATCTATCTATCTATCTATCTATCTATCTATCTATCTATCTATCTATCTATCTATCTATCTATCTATCTATCTATCTATCTATCTATCTATCTATCTATCTATCTATCTATCTATCTATCTATCTATCTATCTATCTATCTATCTATCTATCCAACACAGTCTTGTTCCCTGGATTCTGACAACTTCAATACATACAACTACTTAGAGACTATATTATTTTCACAATATTGCATCTGTTCACCTGACTCTTTAATATCTCTGCTGCTATATAAACCTACACTGTTAATTATATATCAGTATACACCGATCAGGCATAACATTACGAGCACTGACAGGTGAAGTGAATAACACACATCTCTTCATCACGGCACCTGTTAGTGGGGGGGATATATTAGGCAGCGAGTGAACATTTTATCCTCAAAGTTGATGTTAGAAGCAGGAAAAATGGGCGAGCGTGAGGATCTGAGCGAGTTTGACGAGGGCCAGATTGTGATGGCTAGACGACTGGGTCAGAGCATCTCCAAAACTGCAGCTCTTGTGGGGTGTGTCCCGGTCTGCAGTGGGTCAGTATCTATCAAAAGTGGTCCAAGGAAGGAACAGTGGTAAACCGGCGACAGGGTCATGGGCGGCCAAGGCTTGATGCATTTGATGCATGTGTGGTCCGATCCAACAGACGAGCTACTGTAGCTCAGATTACTGAAGAACTTAATGCTGGTTCTGATAGAAAGGTGTCAGAATACACAGAGCATCACAGTTGCAGGGCTGTTTTGGCAGCAAAAGGGGGACCAACACAATATTAAGAAGCTTGATCGGTTGTATGTTTTTACTTTACTTATCATTTACTCAGTACCATGTACTTAATGGCCAACACTACTCTTGTCTATGGTCTCGTCCCACTCAATTCATTTAGAAACGTCTCTTGTATTTATTGTACTGTTTTTTATCTGCACTGTGTATATTGTGTTGTTTTGCCCTTGAGGAACGTTGTTTCGTTCAGCCGTGGAACGAAATACAGATGATTTTGTTTTACTAGACCTCACTACACTGGTCAAAGGGTGATAAAAATTCACCGCAGTGGTTTTGCACCATATTTAAAATCAATCTAGGACAACTGTATGAAAAATGAACTACATAACAATAGTTATGAGTATAAGAAGTAATACGACGAGAGTTAGAGATACCAGGATCAAGGAGAGGCTCAGCCACTGCACTCTGGTTGTGCAGACCCCTGTGAATTCCCCAAATGTGGGAATCTCGACTGCATTCTTTAAGGAACGGGGGTGACACGGTGGGTACAGCTGTAAGCTATCAATCAAAAAGTTGTGGGTTGATTTCTGGCTTTGCTAAGCAGCCACCGCTGGGCCCTTGAGCAAGGCCCTGAGGTCTCTTGGCTTCAGGGGCACCAGACAATGCAAGCTGAGATATGCAGGAGAAGAATTTCACTGTACTGTACATGTGTATAATGTACACTGATCAGCCATAACATTAAAACCACATTCTTGTTTCTACACTCACTGTCCATTTTATCAGCTCCACTTACAATATAGAAGCACTTTGTAGTTCTACAATTACTGACTGTAGTCCATCTGTAGTCCTCTCTACATGCTTTGTTAGCCCCCTTTCATGCAATTCTTCAATGGTCAGGCCCCCCACAGGACCACCACAGAGCAGGTATTATTTAGGTGGTGGATGATTCTCAGCACTGCAGTGACACTGACATGGTGGGGGTGTGTTAGTGTGTGTTGTGCTGGTATGAGTGGATCAGACACAGCAGCGCTGCTGGAGTTTTTAAACACCGTGTCCACTCACTGTCCACTCTATTAGACACTCATACCTGGTCGGTCCACCTTGTAGATGTAAAGTCATCTTCTAGACCTTCATCAGTGGTCACAGGACGCTGCCCACGGGGCGCTGTTGGCTGGATATTTTTGGTTGGTGGACTATTCTCAGTCCAGCAGTGACAGTGAGGTGTTTAAAGACTCCAGCAGCGCTGCTGTGTCTGATCCACTCATACCAGCACAACACACACTAACACACCACCACCATGTCAGTGTCACTGCAGTGCTGAGAATCATCCACCACCTAAATAATTGACCATTGAAGAACAGGGTGAAAGGGGCTAACAAAGCATGCAGAGGAACAGATGGACTACAGTCAGTAATTGTAGAACTACAAAGTGCTTCTATATGGTAAGTGAAGCTGATAAAATGTATAATATAGTAAATACTGTATGACAAATAAAGGCATACTATGTCATTTTATGAATATAAGATCCTTTATATTCATCAGTCATCAGAAGAAAATAAGTATTTTCATATAATCTGGCTTTACTGATGAAGTAAAAGTGAAAGCAGGTTTCCCTATCATTTTTTTCCCTGGGATGAGGGGTTGGGGGGGGATCAGGTCTTTAAAAGCAAGAACACTCCCTTTAAAGCCAGTCTGTAATATCATGGCTGATTTTCTGAGACCCAGTGTTGATCTATGATGCAACACTGCCCCCACTAGTTCCAACACGGATCCCTTCCTACTCAAACCGACACGGCCGTACAGATGTGGCACGTTTCCGCCTGGTTCTTCTAGAGAGGCGAAAATAGAACCACGCAACCTTGGGCGATTGTTATAGTCCTGAAAACAAAGCCAGTTCAGTGGGTTTGTAAAAGGGGAGGAGAGGAGCGAGCCATTTACGGGAATGCAGGTGTCTTCCTGCACAGCTGCCACGCTCACCTTGAATTTGGGCACGAAGCGGGTGAACTCCTGGTGCCAGTTGTTGAGTGTGGAGGCTGGCGAGATGATCAAGAAGGGGCCCCAGATGTTGTCTCTCTGCAGGACACACACACATTTAATGAACACACTGTTCTGTTTACTGAAATAAAAGTGTTTTTTTGCTTGCATTAGTACAAATGAGAGTTTATTTATTTAGATGTTTTACAACACAAAGGGTAGATAAGTTTTAGATCAGTCTATAGCCCTTGTCAAGCATTGATTTAGTCATTTACATTTATATTTCCAGCATTTATCAGACGCTCTTATCCAGAGCTACTTACAAAAGTGCTTCCATAGTGAACATTACCTTACTCTGGTTTAAAAAAACCAAGAATACAAATCTGCTGAAACCCTGTTAATCCTGTTTTTTTTTTTTTTTTATAAATGCAAGAAATAAAGAGCACTAGTAAGTGCATGTCAGCTTTAGGGCTTAGTAAAGAGCTTAGTGATGAAGGTTCTGACAGACAGGGGAAGCTCGTTCCACCACGTGGGTGCCAGTACAGAAAAGAGCCTTCATGCTTGTCTTCCTCGAGTTCTGGGTGGAGGATCTAGTGGCTTGGAGGTTACGTGGTTCAGAGCAGGGTTTTATTAGACCTCAAGGGTAGCTTGGGGCTGGTCCATTTTTGGCTTTGTAGGCGAGCATCGGTGTTTTAAGCTGAATGTGGGCAGCTACAGGAACACAGCAGTGGGGTGATGTGGCAATGTTTAGGTTGGAAAAACCCCATGTTGTTTTTATATGCGTTTTTTAGACACATTTTTCTAAGAAATTGAGGATTGTTTCTATGTTGGCTTGGTTAAAAACTGTTTTCCATAGTTTTTGGTATTGCTATACATACGTTCTCGTAGGTATTTAGGGCTTTTAAATGGGAGCATGACAATATAAACCAGTATAAAGCCAGTTTAGTGTAGAAGCGGGTGGGTACAAGACTTAAAACAAACATACCCCTGGTTTTGGGGTCTGTACAGGACCTAAGCACCACAAGGACATGGCTGATAATAAATGGCTGGTGCTTGTTCACTTATAGTGGAATGTTTTAACATTATTCCCAAATTTCCTCCCAATTTAGTCATATGCTATTACCCGATCTTATTTCCCCTGTACTGCTGCAAACCTCCACTCCTGTCTGAGAAGGGCCGTGACTAACACACGCCGCATCCGACATGTGTGAAGTAGCTGACTGCTTCTTTTTACTTGAATGAAGCGGGTTCAAATGGAGATCCGTATCGTGCACAGAGAGTCACGCACGTCTGACACTCTCACCTTCGGACGAGCCAGTCATTCTACGTTCAAGTGCCCGGCCTGCCGTATTCATAAGAGAGGTTCTTGTGTGCAAGCTTTTTGTGTTAGGGCCGCTCACACTGGTGCTTCACCTAAACCAGTGGTCACCCAACCACCGGTCCGTGGGTCATTTATTACTGGGCCGCAATTAATTTCCAACACTCTTCGGGTGTTATTATCCCCAATCACCACTAGGTGGGAGCAGCGTCTCGTTGCAGCGATAAAATGCTCCGACTTCACACTGATTTTTCCTTCTATAGTTATTCTATTTTAAATCCTGCCGCCCCCACCAGTCCGTGAAATTATATCTTATATGAAACCGGTCCGTGGTGCAAAAAAGGTTGGGGTCCGCTGACCTAAACTATACCGTGTGTCCTTGTTCATATTCAGCACTGTATAATTCAACAGGAAAGGGCAGCTACACAATCAAAATGTACTATTTTTGCCTAGTGTTTAACATTAGAGGCCAGAACACAGATGCCTGTAGGAATGGTGAGAAGGACATGGGGGGTAAAACAGGAAACAATCAAGGAAAGAGGCACCAAGCGAGCACAGCATCCTGTGGGCATGACCCAGCGTATTTCAGGGTTTAAAATAAATAAATAAATAAATAAAATCAACACATTTTAACAGGAACAAACGCAAAATAAGCTTGTACATTAGCGCCCCTTTGTGGAGGCTTTACGTTACATCTTGTGAACCACAGTTGGACCAGATTGCCACCATTTGTATTAATTAATAATATTTAATTTTGATGCGTTGTTTGTGTTGCCTGAAGTTTAACAGCAAAAATGAAAAAGGTGGCATGGAAGCACAACCTTTTATTATATATGACCCGTCTAAACCTGTCCTCGACCACAACACCTGCATCAGATCTGGTACGCTAAAAGACTACTAGAAGAGAAATGAACCCGGCTGGTCCTACTGTGCTGGTACATATAGTTCTCTGATTACTGTCCTGTTGTAGCCTAGTGGTTAAGGTACTGGACAAGTAATCAGAAGGCCACTGATTCAAGTGCCGCCAGGTTGCTGCTGTTGGGCCCTTGACCCTCAATTGCTTAGACATATACCGTCAAAGTACTTTGGATAAAAGCATCTGCTAAATGCCAAAAAAGTAATGTAGATGTACTGTGGAAAGTGCTGACTCACCTCTGCCAGGTGGGCGAGCAGGGCGATGCTCTGGACCGTCTTGCCCAGTCCCATCTCATCTGCTAGGATGCCGTTGATGCCCTGTAACACAGCGTACATGCAGATAAGCCACCATTAGCCTAAATGAATGTACAAACTATATGATACGTGTTTTTTATTTTCATTTAATGCCTCCATGTTATTCTGGTATCTTACAATAGCTTACAAACACTTCCACTATTTGGTTGTGTTCCAAACAACTGTACATAATCACAGAAGTGTACTAACTTCGTTGTTGTTGTTCCATTAAGTACTGAGGCTGGGGGTTAAATCCTAGTGAACATGGACATTTGTCAAGAGAACTAGATGTTTTACTTATGTTATCAAAACATTAAATAACCATTTCCCTTATAATACCAGGTAGAGTAGAGTATATCCAGCACTGGCAATTTAAACACACCCAGTTAGCTACCACAGCATACCAACATGCCACAAGCCAAACGTATTTCACAATCAAAGTCTTGACTTTTAAATTATGTTTGCATAATAAATAATTATAATTATGGTTAATAATGGCTGATATCTAGCAGGGTTGTTAGCCTAGCAGGTATGAGCCCTGAGTAGAAAGAAGAGGAATTGTAGGCCAGTTGGAGCCTAGTGGTTAAGGTACTGGACCAGTGAACAGAGGGTTCCTGGTTCAAGCCCCACCACTGCTAGGTTGCTGCTGTTGGGCCCTTGAGCAAGGCCCTTAACCCTCACTTGCTCAAACTGTATACTGTAACTGCAATGTAAGTCGCTTTGGATAAAGGCGTCTGTTAAATGCTGAAAATGTAAAAAAATTTAATTGTTTTACATTTACATTTTTGCCATTTTGCAGACGCTTTTATCCAAAGCAACTTATACAGTCTAAGCAACTCAGGATTAAGGGCCTTGCTCAAGGGCCCAACAGTGGCAACCTGGCAGTGGTGGGGTTTGAACCAGCATCCATCTGCTTGCTAGTCAATTACCTTAACCACTAAGCTACAACTGCCGGCATTGCAGTCTCAGTTTTCTTTACTACTGTATATTCTCATTTATTTCTCATTTTTTTATTAGAAGTCAGAAGTAAAAATATATCATAGATATTAACATTGTTAATATTAGCAAGCAGGAAAGAAAACAGCAGGTTAAAAACAAAGACATATTCACTGTATTCTTGGTTTGTATATCAGCTGTTTTTGTGACAAAAGTTTATTTACTTTTACACATAACATTTATAATTTGCAGAAATTAAACGAATGAATTTGCGATTTCAAAACAAACAGTAAAACTTTGTACTCCGAAAAGACCATGGGCAGTAAATTTGCGCTGCTGGAGTGGAAGACACCCTCCGTCAACATCTGAGGTCACCTACCTGTTCATAAAGGTTAGCGAGCCAGTTCATGCCCTTGAGCTGGTAGGCCTTGAGCTTGCCGTTGAAAATAGTGGGCTGAGGAATGTCCTCGCTGGCCTGGATGGAGGGATTGGACAGACTGTAGCTCTCCCCGAACCCAGAGCCGCTTCCGCTGGCCACGTGCACAGAGGCGCAGCGACTGTCCTTCGCCTCCTCGTCGAACTGCCTCGTCTACGTCACACACAGCAACAGTGAACACACACAACAATAACAGTGGGGTTTGGGGGGGTTCTGAATGGTCGGACACTCTTCAGACACTGTTGGTCATGTCTTATGAAGGGTTCGCTGTATTGGGAGGCACCTTCATTCATTTCAGAAGCTACACCTAGTGTCTGATCGAGGTGCCAACACGAGCAACTGAGGAATACCCCCTTGTGTGTGGGGCTTTCTATAGAAACCTAATGCAGTATACTGAAAAAAAAGGCCAGTGCACTACACACATATTAGAGGAGGCTCAAACCCTCTCAATGGGAGAACATGCAAACTCCACACACAACGCTACCCACTGTGCCGCCCACTTTGAACTCCAGTAGACTGCAAAAACGTTTTAAATGACCCTATTTCTGCTATTTAAACTGAGGTTATTTATTTTTTTCCCTTTTTCTCCCCCGTTAGCGCATCCAATTGTTCAATTTGCATCGTGCTTTTTCTCTGGGCAGCAGCCGGATGCATTTTTGCCACCCGCACATTGATGAGTGTGGCGCCACCTAGCGTTGCATGCGGAGAGACACACCCTAAGGGCACTCTTCCTCATCTCTGTGCAGGCGCCTCTAATCAGCCGGCAGAGCTCGTAATCGCATTCTGACAGAGAGAGACCCACATCCGGTTCTTTGTCCCGCCCCCCGACTGAGCAACCGGCCAATCGTTGCTCATACAGCCACTCGGCCTCGAACGGGTGAGGCAGAGCTGGACTCGATACGAGGTACTCAGAATCCAGCCCTAGTTGCAGCGTGTCCTTTTACCGCTGCGCCACCTGAGCGACAATATTTATTTATTTAAGAGGATTTTAACGTCATCTTCACACACTTTGCTTACATTCATGACAGGAACGGTAGTTACTCATTACACAAGATTCATCACTTCAAGTTTAACATCGAACACAGTCGTGGACAACTTAGTATCTCCAATGCACGTCTTTGGACTGTGGGAGGAAACCCACGCAGACACGGGGAGAACATGCAAACTCCACACAGAAAGGACCCGGTCCGCTCCACCCAGGATTCGAACCCGGGACCTACTTGCTGTGAGGCGACAGTGCTACCCTTTTGCCAAATAAAAACCCAAATTTTACATAAAGCACATGCTCACAATGCAGAGCATGAAATATAAAACATGTCTTTTTTTTCCCCGTTACTCACTCTGGCTTGGTGAATCTGGTAGGCTTCCTTTGCGTTCCTCAGGGCCTGAGACTTGTAATATTCACTGTCTGTAAAACACAGCAAGTAGAGAAAAATGTAAAGAATCCTTTATTATTTGATACTACATCGTCAATATTAGTTTATTGAGGCTTTATTAAGCAAGACCTTAAACACTTTACATTTAAAATAATCTGCATGAAGGTGGCTCCTGTTGTGATTGGTCTCTGTAATAGTAATCCTGTAATAGATCTTTTGCCTCTCTTACCATCCTCACAAAAAAAGCTTGGCTCCTTGTCCAGGCAAATTTGTCACAGTTCTAATGGATTCAAACTTTTATGAATTTTTTTTTTGCCCTAACTGGATTTGGGCATTTTAGGATTACAACATTTTTCCCATTTTTGAACTGCATGTTCTCTTGTCATTGTTCCCAAAAGAATATGACCTCTTTGTCATCGCATATATGGGTGATTCTTCAATTGGGGGAACTTTTACGTCCCTAGGTTATACATGTGTGTTAAAAATACTTTATTACAAAACAAATATTTTAGGTATTAAAAAGATCATTCACTGCATCACTAAAAAAAATTACATACCAAAATAATTATGATTTCCATTTTTTATGATGATTTAAACATCAATATTTTGCTACTTTGGCCTTGTCCCCAACCCAGACTTTAAAACTTCTCTGCTCTAATAAAATGCTAAAAAGTGATCAATTCATTATAAAAACCACAATATGAGTTTTATAATAACTTAAAAAGAAACAAAGAAAGCATATTTTTGAGCAATATATTACTGTCCCCAGCATTATCGTCATTACCGCACAGTGTACGGTTTCTGTAGGGAATCATTTGAAGGTAACACTTGTTTATGTTGTAACCATGGAAACAAAGACTCGCAAGGAAGCACATGCCAGCCATGAGAGAAGATTAATATTTTAATGTCTGGAAATGTGAGTAATTTAATCATGTATTCCTCCCGATCATAGAGTATATTAATTCAGCGTCATTACCATTTACATCAGTATGGCAGTACTTTACCAAAAATAAAAAGGGAATTTACACATTATTTATATGTATTTAAAGTGCATCTTGTACTAGCTGTTGACTAGCTAGTTTTTTTCTTAAAAAAAGTAAAAATTGTCTTTACCGCAACACGTCATTACCGACACATGATGACATTTTGCTGCCACTTTGCAAAAGCATGTAAGCATTATCTTGACATAATTAAAACTAAATTATTACTAATTTTATTTTTCAAAAGTTAAGATGGTAAAAAGAGCCCGCAATTGAAGAATCACCCACATGTTCCCCAGTGAAACAGAGAGTCAGATTACAGCTTAAAAGTTTCTAGACACTCTAATTAACTTAAAAAAGTGGAATACGTATAGAAAACTGCCTTGATTTTAAGAATTTCAGGTGTGCCAACAATCCTCTTTATTTAACCCGGGCATGGGTCCAGAACTGAGAGCGCACACATTGTGCACCTCCCAATACCTAGGCTGTTCCGCCATCCCATCCCCACCACCCTCAGACACAGCCAATAGCGTCTGTGTAGGCATCTCGCTGACGTTTGGGTGTATTTCACAGCAACAAAAGCTACAGAACCCACCATACTCGTCCTGACTCTGAGCACCGGGCATCACTCCAGCGCCTGAATCCATCTGCCCTTGTGCTGCGTTCTCATCCAGCTTCCTCAGTATCTCCTCCTGGGCGCTGTCCCCGCCCGCTCCTTTGTGCTTGCCGCCCATAAAGTGTGCATACAGCTCTGTCTGCGTGATGAGAAAGTTCAGCTTCCTCTGTTGTCTCTTGGCCTGATAAGATGAAGCAGAAGCTGTGAGACTCGTCGCCGCCGACAACTCTAAGCGTAACACGACACGTCGGGGTGGGTCCGTACCTCTCTCATCTCCTCGTCCAGCTTTCGCTGCTCGAGCGCCTCTTTCTCCGCCCGCTTGCGGTGCTCTTTCTCCACCTTGTCGTACTTCTTCCAGTACAGCAGCATCTCTTTGGTGAGACGCCGCGCCCGCGGCAGGGTCTCTTTGCAGTTCTTCTGGGCCTGGATGGCAGCTCTGCGCACTTCACGCATGCACTGGTGGGCCAGCTGAACACACACGCACACAAATTTAACTTCCTCAGATGCAAAATGTACACAAAATAAACTCAAACGGGCTGGTTTAGTAGTGCTGTTACCTTTTTGGCATTGGTTAAAACAAAGTTCTTTGCGGAAGCCTTCTGCTTGAACGCCTGGGAGAGAAAAATTAAAGGTAAACGGTAATGATCTGATCACACTGATCACATGAGCAAAGAGAAGCAGCCTCTGAGCTGGCAATGTCTACGTAATGCTTGCTTGACTGTGAACAGTGTCCCTATCTCGAGCACCTTCTATGTTATACGATACAAGATGTAACATAAAGCCTCCACAAGGGGGCGTTTGTGTACAAGTTTGTATTATTACTACTATTTTTCTCTGCAAACCATTTTTTCAGCTCACGACCCTTAGGGTTTGTTTATTTATTAGGATTTGGACTGTTGGAGGAAACCAGAGCTCCCAGAGGAAACCCACACAGAAAGGACCTGGACCACCCCACATGGGGATCAAAGCAAGGACCTTCTTGCTGTGATGAGACAGTGCTACCCACCGAGCCACAGTGCCGCCCACCCTTAGGGTTTAAAAAATCCTGTTATAGCAGAACTGATGGATAACATTTGACCAGCAAGAAAAAAATCCCTTTAGCACAAACAGACCTAGTGTCTGTGTACTTTATTAAGGTTGAAGTCAAATTAGCCTTTTTATATGGGCACAGAGATGAAGTCTAACATAATGACTAATAAGGAATAAGGAGGTCACATCACTGATTTACATTTACATTCGTGGCAAATACAATTCAAGCAACAGAGGATTAAGGGACTTGCTCAGGGGCCCAACAGTGGTGATGGTGGGGCTTGAACCGGCAACCTTCTGATTACTAGTCCAGTACCTTATTCGCTGAGCTATCACTACCCTTATATGAAACCGTAAACCTTTCTACATATCAATTATTACAATATAACAGCCTGAGCTGCTGTATGTATATTTTGGACCCAGCAGGTCGTCATATTTTGTCACTTTTGGTGGACAAGAGCAAATCATTCTGGTTTGCATACCTGATCTGGCCCAGTTTGATGCCAGATGCTCTTCCTGACATAATCCTTTATTTAATCCAGGCAGGGGAGCGGCCATCCCATCCCCACCCCCCTCAGACACAGCCAATCGTGTCTGTGTAGGCGTCCGACCGGCCAACGGCACTGTTAAGATTCGTACCCTGGAGCTTAAATTTATTATTCGGATAGCTGGTGGGTAGAGCTTTGGGCTATCAACTGAGTGGTTGAGAGTTCGAATCCCAGCTCTGCCATGCAGCCACTGTTGGGCCCTTGAGCAAGGCCCTTAACCCTTTCTGCTCCAGAGAGAAGGGAAAAATATTCACACCCCCACAAACTGCAGGTCATCCACACAGTATTTGGATACGCACACTGCCCACTGATGACACCCCGACTTGGATACGGCATGGGAATACACACCCATTTTTCAGCCCCGTTCACTTTTTCAAATTTCAAGATATCAACGCCGTTTCGACTCCAAATCGTCCGGCCCCTTGATGACCCCTGACTCGGAAACAGGTTTTGGATACGCACCCCCACCCACCTGCTGCACTGCAATCACGCTCGCATTTTCTTCAGGAAATGCACCTCTCTAGTGTACATCTGCATATGTATATATGCCAAATAAAGGTGTTCTATAGTAGAAATGGGCTCTGGGGAACGTTCCTACCTTGGGGATTTCTTTTTTGGCGATGGTAAGCCAGACTTTTCTGCGACGTGCGTTCAGCTGCTCTACGGTTAAGTGCTTCTTTTTCACTACGGGCAGAGGCGAGTCGTTGGAGAACTTGGCGAACACCTTGGTGGCGTGCGGCCGCCCCTCATCTAAGAGCTCTTCCCCTCGTTTCTTCTTCTTTTTCATCTTCTTTAACTTGGCTGTGATCAAACATCAGATTTAAATTACATATATATTCAATGAAGTATCTGAATTAAAAAAATATATAATAATAATAATAAAAAATACTTTTAAATTTCTTTTCTTCCTTGATCTTCTTTTTCTTGGGACCCAGCAGGTGGCGCTGTTGCTCATAAAACGGATCATGAGTGGAAAGGAGTCCTGCACTGTAGTACTGGTACTGCTGCAGCTGTACAAACACATAGACATTCATTTTAGTCTGCCACCACCACTGCTTTAGAAGGTGTGTGTGTGTGTGTGTGTGTGTGTGTGTGTGTGTGTGTGTGTGTTTACCTCCCGGTCAGGCTGAACCTTGCTCTGGTGCAGCCTGGTGAACCTGTGTAGTTTCAGCATGTCGTGCAGCTCCTCTCGGCTCAGGGAGAAATCGGAGTCGTCCGAATCCGAGTCCGAATCTGTGGTGTCGCTTAACAGCACGCCCTGAGGATTGTAAGATATCAGTCAGGTGTAGAGCAGAGCAATATTGATCAGTCATTCATTTTTTAGGAACAGCTTTCTCCTGATCTCGATCATAGTGGGTCCAATTTAGGGTCACGGTGGGTGCAACTACAATAAATCATTACCATCATCAACATCAACATATCATAACACTCACTAACTTTCTAAGCCGCTTCCTAATCAGGGTTGCGGGGGGTGCTGGAGCTCATCCCGGCTCTCAGTGGGTGCAAGGCACACAGAAACACCCTGGACAAGGCACCAGTCCATCACAGGGCAAACACCCACCCTCATACCTAGGGGCAATTTAGTTTAGAAAACCAGAGCACCCGGAGGAAAGCCACACAGACACAAGGAGAACATGACCCTGAGCGCTTCACCAGGGAATCAAACCCAGGACCTTCCTGCTGTTAGGGTTAAGGCTTTGCTGGGGGAGCTAAACATTGGCAAATTGGTTGTGGTGGGGCTTGAACCAGCCACCTTCGTGCCTGCCATGTAGCACCAAAAAAACTTCCCATGTCAACAAATTCACTATATAATCTATTTTATTCAGTATATATACACACGAGGGTTCTTCAAAAAGTTTCCACACTTTGTTAAACTCTATTCATTAAAATTTGTTTTAAAAATTTCCCCTTTTTCTCCCACTTTAGCGCATCCAATTTCTACCCGTCAGTCATCCTCTCACTAATGCTGGTCCCCGCTCCCGATTGGGGAGGACGAGGCTGCCCCACGCCCCCTCCGACACGTGCACAGCAATCGAACATCTTATCACCCACACGACGGGTGCAGTGCGGTACAGCGCTGTGCACGGAGAGCCACACCCTCTACCGCACTCCTTCCCCATCTCCGTGCAGGCGCCACCAACCAGCCAGCAGAGGTCGTAATCGCACTAGTCTGAGAGAGAGACCCCATCCGGCTTAGTCCCGCCCCTTATCTGAACAACAGGCCAATCGTTGTTCATGTGGCCACTCAGCCTCAGCCGGCAGGGCAGAGCCGAGATTCGATACGATGTATTCGAGATCTCAGCTCTGGTTCCAGCGTGTGTTTTTACCGCTGCGCCACCTGAGCGGCTCAAAAACAAACTCTGTCACTTTTCTTTTCAATGCATTTTCCCAGCGCCGTGTCATTTTAATGCCATCAGCAAAAAAATTATTTTGGTTGAGCTCGTAGCCACTGATGCAGCGCTGCTTTCACATCATCATCACATGAAAATCTTCTTCTCCTTAAAGCTTCGAGTGTCCAGAAAGGTGGAAATCAGATGGAGCTAAATCCGGACTATAAGCGTCTCTCTGTCTCTCAGACACGACCGATTACTCCTCCTATTTAAAATATAAAAGTGAGAAATCTTTTTGAAGATCCCTCATCAAAGACGTCGATATCTGATAAGCGCCGCATACCTTCAGCCATTTCCGACTCTTCCTCAGCTTGGAGAAGTTGTACAAACTGGCCTTATCAGCTTTATGTTCTGTAGTGGACATTGATACCAAGTTAAGAATGACCAAATAATCAGTGATTGAATAAATATTTATATGTGGATATAGCAGATTGTGTTCCATACCTTGAAGCAAAGCTCCATTGAGAGTTCCACACCCTGTACCTCCTCCTCCTCCTCCTCCTCCAGCAGAGCCCCTGATACCATGTTCAGCATCAGCTGGCTCGTCCTTCACAGTCAGTGGAGCATGAGGGTTAGAGGGGGTCAAGGATGGACCCTCACCCAAACCATCATCATCATCAGTGTCATCACTGAAACACACAATACATTTTTACCATTTAGTAGCATTCCCATTGATAATACACCGATCAGCCATAACATTAAAACCACCTCCTTGTTTTTGCACACACTGTCCATTTTATCAGCTCCACTTACCATATAGAAGCACTTTGTAGTTCTACAATTACTGACTGTAGTCCATTTGTATCTCTGCATGCTTTGTTGGCCTCCTTTCATGCTGTGACATGGTGGTGGTGTGTTAGTGTGTGTTGTGCTGGTATGAGTGGTTCAGACACAGCAGCACCTCACTGTCACTGCTGGACTGAGAATAGTCCACCAATCAAAAATATCCAGCCAACAGCGCCCCGTGGGCAGCATCCTTTGACCACTGATGAAGGTCTAGAAGATGACCGACTCAAACAGCAGCAATAGATGAGCGATCGTCTCTGACTTTACATCTACAAGGTGGACCGACTAGGTAGGAGTGACTAATAGAGTGGACAGTGAGTGGACATGGTATTTAAAAACTCCAGCAGCACGGCTGTGTCTGATCCACTCATACCAGCACAACACACACTAACACACTAACACACCACCACCATGTCAGTGTCACTGCAGTGCTGAGAATCATCCACCACCTAAATAATACCTGCTCTGTGGTGGTCCTGTGGGGGTCCTGACCATTGAAGAACAGGGTGAAAGGGGGCTAACAAAACAGATGGACTACAGTCAGTAATTGTAGAACTACAAAGTGCTTCTATGTGGTAAGTGGAGCTGATAAAATGGACAGTGAGTGTAGAAACAAGGAGGTGGTTTTAATGTTATGGCTGATCAGTGTATGTCCGTCTGAAAACTAGTGATCACTCTACACAGACGCATCTCTACTGAGACTCTTTTCCTACCTGGATACATCTTGATTGAATATGCTGGCGGTGTGGCGTAGAAAGGCATCGAGCCTAACCGAGCGTTCCAGGTACTGCAGGTGGAGCGGTTTGGCCAACTTCGAGCAGGCGGAGGCTTCCACGCCCTCCGGCTCCGAGGCCATAGGGAGCTAGAAGGAGTCCTGAGCCCAGTAGGTCACTTACTAAACAGGTCACACATGCAGAAGATGGGTTAGAGAGACACTGATGCACATGAGCACAACTAAAAACAGCCTTCACAGTTCTGTAGTTCTTCACAAGGTGTATTATCAGTTTGTTTATTCATTTTAGGTCAGGCCCTATCCAGAAACACATAATAACACATTCTGGACAGGGCCCCAATCCATTGCAGGTAATTTACTTAACCACTTGGACCTAGGGGTAATTTATAGCAGCCAATCAACCTATGGCATGCTTTGAAAGGAATCCAGAGTACCTGGAAATGCATAGCAACTTTCTCACAGACAGTTAATGAAGGCAAGGATCAAACCCTGGAGTCATGTGACTGTGCACCACCTTTTACTATTAATGTTTGTTTGTGTATTAGGATTTTAACGTCATGTTTTACACTTTGGTTACATTCATGACAGGAGCGGTAGTTACTCATTACACAAGGTTCATCAGTTCACAAGTTTAATATCAAACACAGTCATGGACACTTTTGTATCTCCAGTTCACCTCACTTGCACGTCTTAGTACTGTGGGAGGAAACCGGAGCTCCCGGAGGAAACCCACGTGGACACAAGGAGAACACGCAAACTCCACACAGAAAGGACTTGGATCGCCCCACCTGGGGATCGAACCCAGGACCTTCTTGCTGTGAGGCGACAGTGCTACCCACTTAGCCACCGGAGAGCCATGTGACTGTGAACCACCTTTTACTATTAATGACTTTTTAGTGAATAAATATGAAAGTTCTTCAAAAGGATCTTCTTTTAACTCTATTTATTAAGAGAGCTATCCACTGTACTATTTTTTTTTTTAAATGGTAACAGTGACTAATTGACAATACCTTGAGAAAATCTGATTTCATCATCTCACTGTCCAAAATCCGGATTTTATGAAAACGTGAATCTGAAAAACAAATAAATAAATAAACAATCACAATTAGGAGTGTATAAGACCATAGAACAGTATTTAACCACCAAAGGTTTTCGACCTTGTTCACAATCTAGGATTTGGTCCATTTGCTTGGAACTTTTTTTTTTTAATCAAATACTAATTGTCTCATTAAATACCAAATTTCATCTATTAAATACATTTAAAATATTCTATAATGAAAAAAATCAACTCCGTATTAATACCCAAGGTTTTGAAATGGGATGTTCATCATAGTCAGGTGTTCATATTCGCTTGGCCATATATCATAAGAGCTGTAGGTAACACTAAAGGTCAATACATTTATTTTTATTTTATTTTGACTGATCGCTGTGTCCTGGTCAGTGTCACGGCATAGATTTGGTTCCACCAGTAAACACCGGGCGCAAGGCAGTAATACACTGGACAGGGCGCCAATCCACTTTTTGGCCATGTCTCCCTCAGACACAGTCAGTGTTGCCACTCTTGGGATTTGGGAATTTTGCCGAAAAATCTTGGGATTTTTAATTTGCACTCAAGCAAATCTACATGCAGTTTTACGGTCTACAGCAATAAATGAGAAATGACAAAGCGTACTACTACTAAATAAGTCTTGGAACTGTACATGTACTTCTTCACTTATTTAAATTTTCTTGGCTGTGAGAACATGACGTCACGTCTGTTGTCATCCGTTCATTTTACTTACGTTATTTGGTTAGTGCTGTGATAGATTGCAGGAATAAATCTGGGCCAATCGTCATAGTGTAAACAGTTTTATATCTTATTTTCTCATGACATTGTTTGATTGCAGTAGTGCATAGTCCAATAATGATAGCTGTCCAAGAGATCAGACAGGACACTCTCTGGGTTTGAAAGACATTCATAATTTTTTATATAATTGCAATTTGTAAATATTAATACTGATAATGATCCCACTTTTTCTTCGTCAGTAAACTCAGGATTTTTGTTTTTGTGAATAACTGTGAAAATATGTTATATAAATGTTCACAATTTTGTCGTTTTACTTGGGTTTTTTTGAGGCAAGATCTTGGGAATTCTTAAAATTGAGAGTGGCAACACTGCTGGGTCATTTAATCCAGAAATGCTCATAAAAATATACGTGTTTGTCACATTTTGTCCATGGGAATTTGTAGGGGTGCCAATAACTGTGGTGTGGTTTTGCTAAAAATGTTTTAGACATTGTGGGAAAATAAAATATGTCCACTAGTCGTAGATTCTTGGAAGGAAATAGTATTAATAGTGTAATTAGAATTTAGAACATACTGAGACTGACACAGCATGAGATTTGAGACGCATCTCCTCACATACAGGTCTGCAACTGTGCTATCTTGGCCAGTTAGCATAGCCAGTTAGCTCACAACGAAAAAATAATAAAAAGCTAAATAGAATTATCGAATTGTAATGCATTCTAGTATCCTTTAATAGTCAGACTAACCAACATAAAGCTAAATGCACAATTCTGAATGTATATGTAAAACGAACCAAAATAAACGCTTCATTTGTGGCTGTGTCTTAATTTACATGCTTGCACACTAACTAGGGCGTAAAATTAGTAACGACAGAATGACTCATTAAGGCGCTATTAAGTACACGCGGTGTGCGATTTGGAACGCGGCCGACCTGGTTTAACGCCGCTAATCAGCAAGCTAGGCTAGCTAGCTAGCCTGAATGGAATACAATTTATTTCTATTATTATTATTATTATTATCGGCTTTGCATATTAAACTGCAGGTGTATTTACAGTTAGCTAGTTCGTTTAAAAACGTGCAAATGTGTTTATTAAAAACAAGTGCTTAGTGTTGGCGGAATAGCGTAGAGTCGTATCCCAATCCGCGCTCGGTTGTAGAACGTAGTGCGCTAGGTTAGCGATCCTGTGCGTACTATTTTCGCGCACTATGCAGGGAGCATTAGACACAACCTGGTCTATTGTGTTACCTAAATTTGAATAATTCGATCGGGCCCTGCCTCTTTAAGGCCACCTCCATCGGGGTAAAATATCTAGGTGAGTTATTTGTACTGTGTACCCTTTCACACCTGTCCCCTCGTGAGTGATTTGGAACGCGACCGACCTGGTTTAACGCGGCTAATCAGCAAGCTAAGTTAGCTAGCTAGCCTGAATCGGATAAATGTATTTGTATATATTATTATTTTTTACTTATCAAACTGCAGGCGTATTTAAAAGTTGATAGTAAATAGATAGTAAATGGTAAGAAGATAATGTGTTTATTAGGAGAATAGCGTTAGTTAGAAGCTAATAGGTAAATTAGAGTCGTATCCCGATCCGCGCTTGGTTGTAAAACGTAGTGCGCTAGGTTGGCAATCCCGTGCGTACTATTTTCGCGCACTATATAGGGAACACAACGTGGTTTGGAATACAGATTGGTCTTTTGTGGCTTAAATGGGTTTGCGTTACATAATTATGAATAATTCGATCGGGCCCTGCCTCTTTAAGGCCACCTCCATCGGGGTAAAATATCTAGTTTAATAAAATCATGCTGTAAGCTGCTTGTAGCCTGTAGCCTGTAGCCTTCACACACACACACGCCGAGGCGGATCAGAGCAGGCCTGTCATCTCTGATTCTACTTTTCTAACTCTTTCCCTCTCCCGGCCATCTTCCCCCCAACACTCCCCCACATGTCCCCCATAAACACGGCTCACCTTGTCCCCGCGTCCCCCTGTTCCCTCGCAGTCTCTGCCGCTGCCGGCTCACAGCTCTCTGTCTCCAAAATGGCGCTTGTGGAGAGACAGAGCCGGAGCCGCAGCAGTAGAGAGGCGGCCACTTTCAGTAACCCAGAGAGCAGGGACAGCGGCGCCATGGCGAGGACAGAGCAGCCAACAGGCATAATAATCAACCACCAACACGCATCGCTAACACATTAAACCGACTGTACACGCATTAACGCGATGTTTCTTTTCGTGACGCGAACGTGAATTCTGGGTTTTGGAAAATAACCCAAAAAGTGAAAGTCTGTGCTTCAAAAAGGCACGTTTTTAGTTCAAAACGCGATGCACATTTTTGGCCACCGATTGATGATGCCTGGTGCGCTCAGAAGTCTGAGCTTGTACACGTGACGTCACCGGTGACGCTCCCAAATATCGCGTGACTTGCAGATTCTCAGGGTTTAATAATAACATATTTACTATATTATTTTATTAGTTCTTATCAAGTATTTTAAGCCAGTGTTCAATTTTGTGACATAATGGTGTATAAAATATATAATATTACATAAGTGATGTGCTCACAGGCCATTTCCTAAACCTTACTGAACACCTTTGGGATGAATTGGAATGTCAGTTGCGAGTCAGGCCTGATTTATTAGGGTTTTTAACACTGTAGCTACACTAACTGGTCAGTATTAGGTCAGTCATGGTCAATTCTGTACCTCCAGTCCACCTCACTCGCACGTCTTTGGACTGTGGGAGGAAACCGGAGCTCCCGGAGGAAACCCACACCGACACGGGGAGAACATGCAAACTACACACACAAAGGACCCGGATCGCTCTACCTGGGGATTAAACCCAGGACCTTCATGATGTGAGGTTCATAGAGAGACAGTTTGTCTAGTTTGGTGAGGAGGGACTCCAGTGCTCCGCACAGAGCATCGACCTTAACCATATTTAACCATATTTGGGATGAATTGGAATGTTGACTGTGAGCCTGGGCTTCTTGACCACAATCAGAATGCGTTTTTAACTGAATATGCACAAATTCCGACAGACATAGTTGAAAATATTGGTCATGTTTTGGAAACAAGCTTACGGTCAGGTGTCCACAAATTTTTGGCACTATAGTAAATATAAAAATATTTGGACAGGCTTCAAAAAAACAAAACCCCACATTAAATATAGCATGGTAACATGTAGGGTAACCGTTTAAAAAACAACATTTATCCAAAGTGACTTACAGTGCTGTGACAGTATATTGTCTAAGCAATTTAAGGTTAAGGGCCTTGCTCAAGAGCCCAACAGTTGTACCCTGGCAAAGGTGGAGCTTGAACGGCAACCTTCTGATTACTAGTCCAGTATTTTACCCACTAGGCTACAGCTGCCCTAGTATATTTCTATTTGTCTATGTATTCTATTATATTTTATGTTATAAGCTTACTTCTACAGTATGTTTGTTTATTAGGATTTTAACGTCATGTTTTACACTTTGGTTACATTCATGACAGGAACGGTAGTTACTCATTACACAAGATTCATCAGTTCACAAGTTTAATATTAAACACATTCATGGACAATTGAATGTCTCCAATTCACCTCACTTGCACGTCTTTGGACTGTGGTAGGAAAGCGGAACACCCGGAGGAAACCCACGCAGATATGGGGAGAACATGCAAACTCCACACAGAAAGGACCCAGACCGGCCCACCTGGGGATCGAACCCAGGACCTTTTTGCTGTGAGGCGACAGTGCTACCCACTTAGCCACCGTGCCACCCCTACAGTATGTGTACTTGTGTTTATGTGCACATCTTGCAATCGACCTTTGCTCAAAGATCTCCACAGGCGATGGAGTTGACTTTTTATTAGGGATGTCCCGATCCGATCTCACAGATCGGGATCGGGGCCGATCAAGGCATTTTTAACTGATCGGAAATCGGCATTATCATAACCCGATCTTTTGTTTTACGTCAGCATGTCCGCTGTGTGGAAATACTTTAAATTGGAAAGTGAAACGAGTCCAACAGTGAAGTGTAACGTCTGCAGTGTGAGCGCTTCACGAGGCGGTGGGAGCAGAGCTGCGTTCATTACTGTAGAATTTTACTGTTTATATGGTGTGTGAGTCGAGGATCACGCCGGTTTACAAAACAATAACTTTTAATCCGAGTATGAAAACTTCAGGACCATAACGTACAGCTTTTACCAGTTTACGTGTTACAAGACTGAACGACATCTCAGTATCGAGCACTCCGATTGGCTTAGTTATGTAACCGAGCGTCGTAGTGATGCACTCGCTTAATAAAGAAATAAATACACGCTATATTCACTAATTGTCGGGAGCTTTTAACACTTTATTAACTTATTCTGTTACGAATAGCGGACAGCCAGAGCCGAGCACGCTATCCCATGCACTATGGAAGCCCCAAAGGGTCAAAACACACTCACTTTGCGTAGACCCGTCCATCAAACCATTGTCACAATACAAGCACTTTAAGAACTGGCTTTCCTTCATAACAAAAGAGCCTGTCCATTTTATTTTGGTATTCAGGTTTTACTGTAATGCTGTTAAGTAACTTATTTGTTTTTTTATATTCAGGTTAAGCTGCTACACCACTCGTGAGTGGAGATTTTTGTTCATGTTTAGTGTATCACTGCATTAAACAGAATTATGTTCTTTGAATATAAAGTTCAAAGTGAAACTAATTATCTCACTTCATTTTTACTACAATGCTGCACTAGGTTTGTTTACTTTTATTTTGTAAAAGAACATTAAGCAATAGTTTGGATGCAGGCAATTTTTTTCCTACAGCACTGCAGAGCTATTCAGTTGTTAAACATGTACACTGGATTAATGTGAATAACTGTAATGTACTTGAAGTGTGCACTGTGTAAACAGTATTATCTAGTTCTTATCTAGACAATATCTAGAAAATACAAGTATCGGTTTGAGACTCGGTATCGGATCGGGATCAAAATTAAAGATCGGGATCGGGAACAAAAAAACGTGATCGGGACATCCCTACTTTTTATAGACCTCACTTTTAGAAATACACAGATTTGTATGTATCTAGTCTGTTTTAACTAATTCTAATGAATCCAAATGATGCTCGAGGCCACCCACGATGGATGGATCTTGTTGAGGGAGTGACGTACTCCTCACGTCACTTCCGGTGGTACGCACGCTGAGACGCTAGCCTAGTAGTTTGTTTGTAGCCTTTAGCTAAATAACTTTTTATATACGTATGTTTTAAACATATAATTTATACGTTAATCTTCCGTGTGTTGTTGATTTAGTTTTATTTTGTTTATCGTAAAAAAGCGCTTGTGTTTACTAACGTAAATTCGTGCTGTGTTGGAAACTAGGAAACTTCTGCTACCGGCATCCGAACGAAGCCCGGTTTTGTTTGTTTTTGTACTTCAGCGCATAAACATCATAATTATCCAGAATTAAAACCGTTTTCGGTCCGCACGAAGCGCGTTTGTGTTTGGTTGTGTTCTGTATTTCAGCTCTTAAAACACCTCTGTTTTGTGAGGAGTTATAACCGTTTCTGTTCGTAGGAAGCGCGTTTATTTGTTTTGTACACCAGCGCATAACACCGTTTTCCTTTAGAATTACAGCCGCTTTTGTCCGAACGAAGCACGTTTGTGTTGGTTTGGTTGGTGGTTTTTGTATTCCAGCTCATCATCGCCTGTTTCATCCGGAATTAAAGCCGTTCTTCTGTGACTACCAGCAGAAGCGCCGGTGAATCCAACATAAACATCATCTCCAACTCATCTTGTAAAGCTAAGTATATTTCTTTGTTGTTATGGCCCCAGCAGGAGCGCTGTATCCATGTTCCGAGTGTAATATGTTCAGTTATTCCTTCTCCGTGTTTAGTGATAACTTTACATGTGATAAGTGTAGATTAGTGGTTAGTCTAACGGAGAAGATCTCAGTGTTAGAAGGGCGCATTCGGGCGTTAGAACAGACTACTACTAGTGAGGGCTTAGATTCAGCTGTAGCAGTCCCGAATGCCAGCAGTTCAGGTACAGAACCCCAGACTCCGGCATTAGAGCCCTCACAGCGGGGCGACTGGGTGACGTCTCGGCGACATAGTCGTAGGGAAAAGCACCGACCATCTCAGTTGCACGTGTCCAACAGGTTTTCCCCACTCAGTGAGCCACCCGCTGAGAAGCCTGTTAATGTAAGTGCTCTGGTTATAGGAGATTCTCAGCTCCGACACGTGCGTATTGCAACCCCCATAGAGACACCAGCAACCATAGTCACCTGTATTCCGGGGGCCAGGGCGCCTGACATCAGAGCAAACCTGAAAGTGCTGGCTAATGCTAATCGTAGATTTTCGAAGATTGTTATCCACGTCGGCACTAATGATGTTCGTTTACGGCAGTCTGAGGTTACTAAGAGTAATGTTAAAGAGGTGTGTGAGTTAGCTAGGTCGATGTCTGAGGCAGTAGTGTGCTCTGGCCCCTTACCGATTCGACCCAGTGGCGAAACCTACAGCAGGTTGTTGTCGCTGAACCGCTGGATGTCTAAATGGTGCTCAGAAAACTGCATCGATTTTGTAGATAACTGGTCCACCTTTGAGGGAAGGCCTGGTCTTTTGAAGCGGGATGGTGTCCACCCCACGTGGGAGGGTGCTGCTCGCATTTCTTGCAGCATAGGTGACAGGCTTTACCACCGCGTTAGTGTAGCGGCAGATAGTGTTAAATGACTATCCAGAGCCAAGACCAGGCAGCAGACTAACAGGCCTAACCGACTGTCTGCGAGTCGCCATCGGACGTCACCCGGAATCCTTAGGTCACAAACCATTGAGACTGTGTCTGTTTACCGTGGCAGGTGTAAGCCAAAACAAAATCAAAAAGTATGTCATAATAACTTAATTAAAATTAATCTAAATGAGCATCATGAAAACCCTAGTAAAGTTAAACTAAAGTTAGGACTTCTAAACATCAGGTCACTTGCATGCAAAACAGTAATTGTAAATGAAATAATTACAGATAATTGTCTTAGTGCCCTGTGTTTAACCGAGACCTGGGCTAGACCTGATGAGTATCTAAGTTTAAATGAAGCATCTCCTCCGGGTTACAGTTATGAACATAAGCCACGTCTTAGCGGTCGTGGTGGAGGAATAGCCGCAATTTATGATAAAGACATAGGTCTTACTGTAAAATCATCTCCCATAACAAACTCGTTTGAAGTTCTTATCTCTGACATAACCAATAAATGTTCATCTGATAAAAATAGTATGTTTAAACTGGTTACTGTTTATCGACCCCCTGGTCCTTACTCAGAATTTCTTAACGAATTTGCCGATTTTCTTTCTAAATTAGTCTTATCAACTAAGAAAGCTTTAATTGTTGGTGACTTTAATATTCATTATGAGGATAAGTGTAATCCACTCAAAATTGCGTTTGATTCTATTTTAGAATCCTTAGGCATCACCCAAAATGTAACAGGACCCACTCACCGCTGTAAACATACCTTAGATTTAATACTTACTTATGGTATAAACATAGACAACCTGGAAATTATACCACAGAATGACTTAATCTCTGATCACTCCCTACTAATATATGAAGTGTCCCTGTCCAATAATATACAGCAACCAAATCGTTTTAAATGTAAGCGCACTATTACATCTGCAACTGCAGCAGCGTTCATAAACTGCCTACCAGAATTACCAAATATATCAGCATCAGAACCTAAAGAACTAGATCAGGCAACTCAAAACCTAGAGACCGTACTGCGCACAACCTTAGATAACGTAGCCCCACTCAAAACTAAACTGATTAGGGAGAAAAAACTTGCTCCTTGGTACAATGACCACACATGCGCACTTAAACAAGCAGCACGGAAATTAGAACGTAAGTGGCGTCACACTACACTGGAGGTGTATAAGATTGCTTGGAAAGATGCTCTAACTGAGTATAAACATGCACTTATAAAAGCTAAATCTTTATATTATTCATCCCTAATAGAGAAAAATAAAAACAATCCTAGATTCCTTTTTGAGACAGTGTCCAAATTAACTAAAAACGTCAATGAAACTGAATCTAATATACCGCCCGACTGTACCAGTGATGATTTTTTAAAATTCTTTAATGACAAGATAGAAAAAATACGACTTCAGAGTCAGAGTGTGTCACTTGCCAATGTTAAGTATGGACTCACTCCGAGCAGCATTGGTGATAATAGTAACGAGTTAATCCAACTAAATTCCTTTAATCCAATCTCCCAAAATGAACTAACTGTGTTGATTAAATCATCGAAGTCATCATCGTGTATACTCGATCCTGTTCCAACTCGTTTACTTAAAGATTTACTCCCAGCTATTGTAGAGCCCCTGCTTACATTAATCAATGCATCCCTTAGCCTTGGGTATGTACCTAAATTGTTTAAAAGTGCTGTTATTAAACCCCTGATTAAAAAACCTAATCTTGATCCACATGTTTTATCTAATTATAGGCCAATTTCAAACCTTCCTTTTGTCTCAAAGATATTAGAAAAAGTCGTTTCCAAACAGCTATGTTCTTATTTGAATGAAAATTGTATTCATGAAAAATTTCAATCAGGATTTAGACCCAACCATAGTACCGAAACCGCATTAATTAGAGTAGTTAACGAGTTGTTAATGTCTTCTGATAATGGATGTGTCTCTTTTCTTGTTCTATTAGATCTTAGTGCAGCGTTTGATACGGTCGATCATAACATTTTACTGGAGAGGCTAGAAAATACAGTAGGTGTTAAAGGACTCGCACTCTCTTGGTTTCAATCATATTTGACTGACCGCTCTCAATTCGTTTATGTAAATAATAAATGCTCAGAAACTACAAAAGTAAAGTGTGGTGTTCCACAGGGGTCGGTACTTGGACCGCTATTATTTACACTCTATATGCTTCCACTAGGTGAAATTATTCATAAACATGGCATAAACTTTCACTGCTATGCAGATGACACACAGCTGTATATATCAGCCAAACCAAATGATACTGACACAATCAGTAAGATAGAAGATTGTGTAAACGACATAAAAAACTGGATGTCGTGTAATTTTCTTTTACTTAATTCAGATAAAACTGAGGTTTTACTTGTTGGCTCTAAAGCTGCAAGAGACAAGTTGTCTAACCTGGTGCTAAACTTAAACACGTTCTCTGTTACTCCCAGCCCAGATGTAAAAAACTTAGGTGTCACAATAGATTCAGATCTCTCCTTTGATACACACATTAATAATATTACTAGAGTTGCTTTCTATCATTTGCGTAATATCTCTAAAATAAGAAATATACTATCTGTTAATGACGCCGAAAAACTGATCCATGCGTTTATAACTTCTCGGTTAGATTATTGTAATGCTCTTCTAACTGGATGCTCTGGTAGATCCTTAAACAAACTCCAGTTAGTTCAAAATGCAGCAGCTCGAGTGCTAACTAGAACTAAAAAATTTGATCATATCACTCCTGTTCTATCATCTCTACACTGGCTGCCAGTTAAATTTCGCATTGATTACAAAATACTTTTACTAACCTATAAAGCGCTACATGGTCTGGCTCCACAGTATCTGAGTGAACTTATTAATTACTACAGCCCAGCACGTCCACTTCGTTCACAAGATGCAGGGTTACTTATAGTTCCTAAAATTAAAAAGACCAAAGCTGGTGGAAGAGCATTTTCTTACAAAGCTCCACAACTCTGGAATAATCTTCCTGCCTCTGTTCGGTATTCGGACACAGTCTCAATGTTTAAGTCTAAACTGAAAACATATTTATTTTCTCAGGCTTTTGATTAGTATAGACAAAGGCGCAGAGCTTGGGGGTTCTTGGTCATAGAAACTTGTGGTGATCAGGGATGTTGGGTCGCTGTCGTTCTGCCTCTCTTGTCCAATCACTCTGGTTTGGGTAGGAGAGGTGGGCGCTGATGTCCTGTGAAAGCCTTCATGACCTTGTTACCTGCTCGCTCTCCCTTTTAGTTATGCTGTAATAATTAGGGCTGCCGGAGTCTAAAACTCTCTGTAAAACTGTTTGTCAACTAGCATTGTACATTATTAACTACATTCTCTGTTGTTTTACCCCGAGGGCATTCTGATGGAAACCTGTTTACCCGCCGAGGTTAAGGATTAAAGTCGAGACTGCCGGGACAACGATGCTGCTCCTGTCAGATGTGACGGGTCTGGAGTAATTGCAACGACAAGAAATCACTACAGACTTTATTGAAGACTAGAGCGGATAACAACTCTATTATTATTTAATTGTTTATTTATCTATTTATTACCACTGTATGACTTTTAGATCATTCAATTCTGTGTTTGTATGATTTGTGTAAATCGTGTATTTATTTAAAGTATCCTCCAGACCACCCAAGAAGGATGGGGCCCTGCTGAGTCTGGTTCCTCTCAAGGTTTCTTCCTGTAATTTTCAGGGAGTTTTTCCTTGCCACAGTCGCCCTCGGCTTGCTCAACAGGGGTTTTTGTATCTGTTGGTCCTGGATTTTGTAAAGTTGCTTTGAGACAATGTATATTGTAAAAAGCGCTATATAAATAAAGTTGACTTGACTTGACTTGACTTTTTCCTCGGTGCTGTTGCCCCCGGTTCTCTCATCAGGGGTTTTTTGGTCATGAAATAGGTAGAACTGTCAATTGTAAAGAGAGCTACACAAATAAATGTGACATGACAAAGCTGAGAGCATGTTATTTATTTGATTATTGATTTTATACATCTGTCAGCAATCATTCAGAGTCACATACGAACATCCACGTAATCGCGTCCAGTAATAGCTTTGACAGATTTAAGCTATCGTTCATAAATTGTACGTGTTATATTATACAATCGTACAGCGCATAGTCAAAGAAACAGAGTCATGCAGGTCATACAGTATGTCTGTGCTGTATGGGGACACTGGCAGCTGGCTATCCTCCTTAAGCAAGGTCCTTTACCCTCTCGGCTCCAGGGAGGCCGTACAGAGGCTGACCCTGTGCTCTGACCACAGCTTCTGAACAAGCTTGGATACACTTTTGATGGAATTTGATGGTACTGTACACAGTACACATTATATGAGGGTTCTTCAAAAACTTTCCGCACTTTTTAAACTCTATTTATTAAGAATTTCAAAAACAAACTTCATCACTTTTTTACACAGTCGCCTTCCGATGCATTTTTCCAGCATCGTACCAACTTTTTAATGCCGTCAGCAAAAAACGTTTTTGATTGAGCGTGTAGCCACTGATACCGCGATTACTACTCTACTTTTTGAAGATCCCTCGTATAGGACGTGTTCTGTTCTTCTATTCAGTTAATAGCTGAGATAAAATGCTGTCATTATTATTATTTAGACACTTGTGTGGTTTCTTCGCGTCCGGACCAACAGCTGGAGCACTAAACACCCTCGTTCTGGTTTAGTTTGGACGATTATAAAGGGTTTGAGCTTGAAAACTCAACAAAGGGCGACACACAGGCGGATCTGAAGATATATTACAGGATCGCGTGTCATTATCGATCGTTTCACAGCCTTACTTATGGTGTCGTACTTGCCGAAGTATTCGGGCGTAGTTTTTGATAAATAATGAACATTTTAATCAGCCTTCAGGTCATAAACCAAAGCAAATTGTTTGTTTCAGAGCCAGGTGGACATTTCCTGCTCGAACTTCTGTGGATCGATGAAAGGCTTATTGATGCATTTGATCATCAGCTCGCCACAGTAAGCGCATTCGGAAGCGACGATATCGTCGATATCGGATTTGAGCTGCTCTCGGCTTCCCTGGCCCTTCCCCAGGCTGACCGTGTCCTCCTCTTTGGGTCTGTGCCGGGTTTTGGCGGTCTGTGTGGTGGCGGCGAGCTTCTTCTGAAGCTCGTCCAGCTTGCTTTGCTTGTAGGCTGAGAGGTGAGGCGTGACCTCCTGGAACAGGCAGTCGTAGTGGAACATGTGTCCGCACAGGAAGAGGTAAAAGGGCCGGTTGAGTAAGGGGAAGTCGCAGGTGGCGCACTTCTCCTGCGACTCCACCACGCCGTATTTGTTCCTCATCTCCTGGATGTCCTCCCGGATGCGCTTGGCGCTCTCCGTGGCCTCCTCCATCTCCTGCTTCAGCTCCTCGATGTGCTGGTTGTACTCCTCCAGCGAGATGCAGATGGCCTCCTTGAAGTGGTCGATGGTGACGAAGTCGGGGAAGAAGGGCAGGATGTCCTCGATCTTCAGCAGGTTACAGCTGGACAGGCAGTTCATGGCCTTCTTCACGTCCTTCTCCTCCTGGACCACGTGGCGGGCGATCTTCAGCCAGAGCTTCTTCCTCAGCTCCTCGTCGTCCTCCGGGAGATCGGCGCACGACTTGGCCAGATCGACGTCGACCTGAATGGAAAGATCGTTTAGAAATCAGTGATGTCGTACATTTTAAAATCCCAACAACACTGCTGCACCTGCTATAATTTTACTAGCAAAACACACTTTATCATGTGACATTAATGTCACAGCAATCCTGAAAATCTGAATACTAAGTGGTCAGTCTGGGTCCTTTTTGACTAATGAATGGTTACGGGGTGAAAACGTTTACAATGCAACAGATGGGCTACAGTCAGTAATTGTATACCCACAAATTTAATCAAACAAGGAATACACGAACAAGATAGATGTTCCTAATAAAGTAATTAAAACAAATAAAGAACCATAAAACTTCAAATGTAACTTTTAATTTCATGTTCATCAACTGCTTTATCCTGGTCAGGGTCGCAGTTCCGATGGGAAAAACTAGGCGCAAGGCAGGAATACCCTGGACAGGGCTGCAATCCATAGCAGCCCATTTACAACTGTGGTATTTAGCAGATGCATTTATTCAAAGCGACTTACACTGAACAGTTCAAGCAATTGAGGGTTAAGGGCCATGCTCAGGGGCCCAATGGGAGCCGAGTTCGAATCTCAGTGCTATAGGTTGTCCAGATGTCTACACAGACATGATTGGCTAAGTATGAGACAATGGAAGGGGGTGGCTTAGTGATTCAGGTGGTGGAATAGTAATCAGAAGGTTGCTGGTTCAAGTTCCACCACCGACATGTTGCCACTGTTGAGCCCCTGAGCAAGGCTCCCTCATTATTTAGTCAGATTACAGCTTCAAAATAAGGCGCCTCAGTAGGAACATGTTAGGGTATCTAAGAATTTAGACATGTCCTCTTTTTAGGAATGTAGGATGACCTAAAATGTGTCTCTGTAGAGAGATCACCGGGTTTACTTACCTGTAAGGCTAAATCCACAGCTTCCTCGTACAGCTCCATGATCTTATAAACCAAGACGCACGCTTGGAGATAGCCGTGTTCGGCACAGAGCCGCAGCGCGTACTTCAGGTCGTAATGGATTTCCGAGGCGTGCGTACCCGCCTGCTCGAGATACCACAGCAGAGAGTCCGGCTTATATTTGGCGTAGAGTGACAGCAGGTAGTTGTGGATGGCCTCTTCCGTGACCGCCAGCTCGTACACGCAGAACTCCATGTAGCGCACGGTCTGGTTGATCTGCTCGGTGTTCCCGATCTGACCGTAGTTCACCAGCGCCGGGATGAGCTGCTTGGGGTCCAGGCGCTTCCCCATCTGGATCCAGGCGTCGACCACTTTCTTGGGGATGTGCTGCATGAGGACGGGCGAGAACTTGTAGAAGAGCTTGTCGTCGCAGTGCTTGGAGAGGAGCTCGAGGGCGGCGGCGTAGTCGTCGTGCTGGCAGTGGTGAGAGATGACCCGCTCGTAGTCCTGCATTATGACGGCGAAGTAGACCATGTCGTCTACGTTTCCGTGGCTGGCCAGGAGGTCGTAGATGGTGCTGCGGTTGTTGTAGAAGCACTCCTTGAACTTGGCTTTGCACAGGAAGGAGCGGAAATCGACCCGGGTTTGCTGAAACGCCGGCCTCTTCCCGTCGTCCGCTTCGAGCCGCCCGAGCCGGTTCAGGTAGAGTTCGGTTAACCAGGTGACCAGGAGCGTGATTTGCGTCCTCTCGCTTTCTTTCAGGTTCTCCAGCTTCTTGGTGAGGAATTCCTTCAGCGCTTCTTCTTGCTTGGCCTCGATGAACTTCAGCGCGATCTCTTCGAAGTAGTTCTGCGTCAGAGCGTAGCACTTTGCGCTCTCCAGGTAGCGTTTGTTCTGGAACCAGTGCTCGGCCTCCTTGGCCAGAACCGTGTCCCTGCACTCGGGTCGGTCCTTGCAGTATTCCTTGGCCAGCTCGAACTTCTTCATGTTCATGTACATCTGCCAGACGTCTCTGGATTCCCTCTGGATGTGGTAGCGAAAGACGGCTCTCTCGGTGTAGATCCAGACCAGCCCGCCGACGGGGTCTTTGATCATCTTTTTGAGGGCGCCGAACTTATCGGGGAAGACGTCCTCGTGGACGACCTGTCCGTTCAGCGTGCAGACGGCCTTGACGCGATCGGGCATCAGGAGCAGGAAGTGGAACTGCGTGAGCACGATGGAAACGGGCTTGTTATCGGCGAAGTCGACGTCCGGCGTGTATTCCCACACCTGGAGGTCGCTCAGAAGAGAGTCGGGGCGGACGCAATCCAGCTGGCCGTACAGAACCCCGTTGCCCATCATCCACGCGAACGCTTTGGGGCTGGAGCGCAGCTTGGACGTGTAGAACGCGATCTCGCTGTAGCCCATGTTCACCGGGAACTCCTGAAAGCTGGGTAACAGGTCCTGATTCTGAGCGAACACGGCGCTGAAGCCCTGCTGCTCCGAACCCTCGGGGAGCTTGCTCACGAACTGGAAGAGCCGCTTCCGAGTCGTGGCGACGACGAAGTACTTGGATTCGATCCCGCGCTCCACCTCCAGGCAGCACACGGGCGCGGGCTTGCCGTCCTCGTCCAGAGAGTGAACCTGCCTGAAGTACTGGTCCGGATTGGTGTTGAACAGACTCCCCTCCGACGCCGAGATCTCCGCCTCGAAGATGACGCCCTGGCTGGTACCCACCAGAATCGGGCCGGTGTTCGTCTCGGTGCCGAATTGCTTGTTCCAGGCCACGCTTTCGATCAGGTGGCCCCTCCAGCGAGAGAGATTTCGAACCTTCTGGGTGTTTCGATTCAAGTAGACGCACTCGTTTGTGGTCAGACTGATCACCAAGTGAGACCCTGAAACAAGCAATAAAACCTTTATTTATCCACATTATATGGGCAAAAGTATGTGGACACCCCTCAGTTTATGGAGTTAATATATCCCAACAGACTTATTTTTCATTTTATTAGGATTTTAATGTCGTGTTTTACACTCTTTGGTTACATTTATGACAGGACAGGTACACTATATTGCCAAAAGTATTCGCTCGTCTGCCTTCACACGCATATGAACTTCTTAATCCATAGGGTTTAATATGATGTCGGCCCACACTTCACTGCTATAACAGCTTCAACTCTTCTGGGAAGGCTTTCCACAAGGTTTAGGAGTGTGTTTATGGGAATGTTTGACCATTCTTCCTGAAGCGCATTTGTGAGGTCAGACACCGATGTTGAACGAGAAGGCCTGGCTCACAGTCTCCGCTCTAATTCATCCCAAAGGTGTTCTATCGGGTTGAGGTCAGGACTCAAGTTCTTCCACACCAAACTGGCTCATCCACGTCTTTATGGACCTTGTGCTTTGTGCACTGGTGCGCAGTCGTATTGGAACAGGAAGGGGCCATCCCCAAACTGTTCCCACAAAGTCGGGAGCATGAAATTGTCCAAAATCTCTTGGTGTGCTGGAGCATTAAGAGTTCCTTTCACTGGAACTAAGGGGCCGAGCCCGACTCCTGAAAACCACCCCCACACCATAATCCCCCCTCCACCACACTTTACACTCGGCACAATACGGTCAGACAGGTACCGTTCTCCTGGCAACCGCCAAACCCAGACTCGTCCATCGGATCGCCAGACGGAGAAGCGTGATTCGTGATACTTTTGGCAATATAGTGTAGTTACTGGTAACACATTTACATATGACGCTTTTATCCAAAGCCACTTACAGTACTTTGACAGTATATTTTCTAAGCAACTGAGGTTTAAGGGCCTCGCTCAAGGGCCCAACAGTGGCAACCTGGCAGTGGTGAGGCTTAAACCAGCGATCTTTCCATTACTAGTCCAGTACCTTAACCGCTAGGCTACACCTGTCCAAGATTACACAAGATTCATCAGGTCCAGTTTAATATCAAACACAGTCATGGACAAATCTGTATCTCCAATTCACCTCACTTGAACGTCTTTGGACTGTGGGAGGAGACCGGAGCTCCTGGAAGAAAACCCGGAGAGACCACAGGGAGAACATGCAAACTCCACCCAGAACCTTCTTGCTGTTAGGCGACAGTGGTAGTAAAGTGGTTAAAGACTAGTAAGCACTAGTAAGCAAAAGGTTGCCAATTTAAGCCCCACCACCACCAGGTTGTACTGTTGGGCCCCTGAGCAAGGCCCTTAACCCTGAATTGCTCCATTAATATTCAGTTATAATTGTAAGTTATTCTGGATAAAAGCATTTCTTTAATGCTGGATGTTCTATCCCTAGTGGTTAAGGTACTGGACTAGTAATCAGAAGGTGGCTGGTTCAAGCCCCACCACTGCTAGGTTGCTGCTGTTGGGCCCTTGAGCAAGGCTCTTAACCCTCAACTGTCAATTTGGATAAAGGCATATGATTTAAACTAACTGGTGAAGTTCATCGATTTAAATAAAAACGTCCCTTTCCACCCTCATTCTTTCACATTAGTACGTACAAATAAAGGTGTGTTTACCTGTCGGATCCAGAAACAATTTATGTACTTTACTGTCGTCCTTCCGTCCCAACTCAATCTGGTTCGGCTGATCTGGCTTCCCGAGATCAATCCTACAAAACAATAATCAGTTATATACATCGATCAGCCATAACATTAAAACCACCTTCTTGTTTCTACACTCACTGTCCATTTTATCAGCTCCACTTACCATATAGAAGCACTTTGTAGTTCTACAATTACTGACTGTAGTCCATCTGTTTCTCTGCATGATTTGTTACCCCCCTTTCATGCTGTTCTTCAATGGTCAGGACTGACATGGTGGTGGTGTGTTAGTGTGTGTTGTGCTGGTATGAGCGGATCAGACACAGCAGCGCTGCTGGAGTTTTTAAACACCGTGTCCACTCACTGTCCACTCTATTAGACACTCCTACCTAGTCGGTCCACCTTGTAGATGTAAAGTCAGAGACGATCGCTCATCTATTGCTGCTGTTTGAGTCGGTCATCTTCTAGACCTTCATCAGTGGTCACAGGACGCTGCCCACGGGGCGCTGTCGGGTGGATATTTTTGATTGGTGGACTATTCTCGGTCCAGCAGTGACAGTGAGGTGTTTAAAAACTCCAGCAGCGCTGCTGTGTCTGATCCACTCATACCAGCACAGCACACACTAACACACCACCACCATGTCAGTGTCACTGCAGTGCTGAGAATCATCCACCACCTAAATAATACCTGCTCTGTGGTGGTCCTGTGGGGGTAACAAAGCATGCAGAGAAGCAGATGGACTACAGTCAGTAATTGTAGAACTACAAAGTGCTTCTATATGGTAAGTGGAGCTGATAAATGGACAGTGAGTGTAGAAACAAGGAGGTGGTTTTAACGTTATGTTAGAAAGCTTGAAGATTAAACAGATGAAATATAACAAACATCCAGATAATCTATCTGACTTTAAACCTGATCAAATGTCAAGTACCCCAGTTAGCACCTCTAATCTCGTAAGACATCAGCAATCAGTGGCTATAACGGTCATTTATTGTAACGTAAATGTGCGAGTCCACCTTAACAGAGTGTCCTTCCCCAGACTCATGCATAACTGGTTGTTGCAAACAGCGAAGTGATTTATCTTCTCCGGTGGAGAGAAATCGATGCGTTGCTTGTTGAAGATGGGCTTCTCTTCCTCCAGCCTCACATTCACGAAGCCTGAAAAACAAAGAGGCCTCGTTTATTCAGTTTATTTATTAGAATTTTAACGTCATGTTTTACACACTGGTTACACAAGATTCAGCAGTTTACGTTTTTAATGTCAAACACAGTCATGTACAATTTTGTATCTCCAATTTACATTTTCAGCATTTAGCAGACGTCAAAGCAGTTAAGGTTTAAGGGTCTCGCCCCTGGGCAGTAATGAAACCTGAACCCACAACCTTCTAAGCGCCTGTACAGTAACTTTATGAACTTTAAACCTGTATGTTTATGTAAACACAAAACTGCTTTGCTTGGAGGGCCTGGGCTCAATTCCCCAAATCCTTTCTGTGTGGAGTTTGCATGTTCTCCCAGTGTCTGTGTGGGTTTCCTCTAGAGATGGGACGATCGATCGGCTATGAATCGGTATCGGCCGATTTTTAATCAAAATATGCTATCGGCGATCGGCGATATTTACTAAAAGTAGCCGATCCGATCGTGTGATATATAAAGATCACGTTAAGTTAACGGCTCAGTGGATCGATCCAGACTTTGAGCTACGAAGCACCAACCATCAGATCACCATTCATCAACCATCGTACAGAAACCACAGTGAAAGCTCTTCATGACCTAAAATAACATAATTAACGTTGTGCATCATACATACGATGTAATTTTGCTGATTGTAATATTTACTTTAAAAAGATAATTCAACCCGGTCACATCTGAGTCGATTCTATCAGCACGTTATATAAACTCCTGGTTCACTTTGGTAAATCGTAAGCGGTTCTTACTTGTGATGTAGATGAGAACAGAAAACGTTACAGAGCCAATCAGAGGCAAAAGTTTATTCATTACCAAATTCGTTAGTTCAGGATCATCTGCTGAACTTTTAGCTCCTTAGACGGAACGAGTCTGACTCGGTTACAGATCTGTGGTAATAACAGTTTAATGAAGCTTTTTAATGTAAGAGAGTCACACAGAATGTTCTGTAGTAGCTGGTGTTTATTTAAAACCACGACATTAATTAATAACAGTAAACACGGAGAGATAACTGAGAAGAGAAACTTACACTTCGCGAAAAATGACTCGTGAATCAATGAATCACTTATAGCGATACAGTGAACAAAGCGTCTCTTCTAAAAGCACAAACACACACACACACACACACACACGCGCGCGCGCGCTGCTCCGGTTTATCTTCACTGTGAGGCTCTTTTTAAGTTTATTTATTTTATTTACTGCTAAAGTCACGCACTGATCTCCA